>NC_061063.1:749575-973429 GCF_021917145.1 Hypomesus transpacificus
ACAAAAGGTGTCTGACATATTTTCACTCCACCAACAGTTACTAGACTTTGGGTGACCTTGATATGTGTCACCATAGTAGGATGTCACCACTTGAACAGTCTACTCTACACACATGCTAACTTGGAGTAAAACAAACACACCTTAGAAAACACCGGGTCTGTTTGTGACTGTGTTCTCCAGGATGAAGAGCAGCTGTTTCAGTAATGCAACAGGCTGCTGGAGTATGCGTCAGACCACGCCCATCTAGACTCCATCATGCAGGAGCTGGCACTGGAGTCGGTGAGGAAATGGGGAAGGGGAGGCAAGGGAGAGGAGGTAAAGGAGAGGATGGATTGTGAGGGAAAGGAGGGAAAGGAAGAAGGGAGGAAATATTTTTTCCCCTTCTGACCTCAGACCTATGGTCAGTTCATGCTCACATCTTTCTTGAGCAAGGCGGTCTTAATGTGCAACTTTAGCATGGGGTCTGTGACATTACACATTCTTGAAGGTGCGAGACACTTTGTCTGTGGCAGCAAACCTGTCAGACTGACATTGTTTTTCAAGCACAAATTGGCCTCAAAGCCCAGGCCATATGCACAGTTTAATGACCTGGACACCTCACATCTCATCTAACTTCATTACAATCAGAGATGTTAGAGTGTAAGAGCTAGCTAATAACGTGTGGGAACTATTTTCAGATTCATCACTTCAACATCATAGATGTGGTGTTTGAGCTGATTCTGATGCACATGGTGAAGTTTGACTGTCGCACGCTGGAAGTGCCCCGCTTAGCCAGTCCTGCATCACAGGGGTGCAGTGACCTCAACATGTCTAGATAGCCACAGAAGTCATTTCCATATACTCGAAAATGTACAAGTGGTTGACCAGTCAGTCACAGTTTTGGTGTTTGACCCAGCCCCCCTCCTTCTCTTGCTCTCCTTCCACCACCCCCCCTCCCCCTCCACAGGTTCCAGAGGGCTTCAATGCCCAGCTATGTGTCCTGGTAGAAGCCTTCCCCCCCCAGGACACAGAGGGAGCCCCAGGGACAAAATATCAGAAGAAACTGAAGGTGGGCTCTTTCTCTATCTCAATATCTCTCGCTCTCTCTCCTTCTTTCTCTCTTTTTTTTTTTGTTCAAGATTTCCACATTGTTTGTTTGGCCCCTAATCATGTGTGCACTCCTCTTCTCTCAAAGAATCTTCTTCAACTTCCTGGAAGAAATGTTCAGTTTCCCCGCAGCCTTCTACTCCTGCTAGACTGCGCTGATGCCCAAGCTGCTGGGGCAGGTGCATCACTACCAGGGGGTCATGTTTACCGACTGGACAGAAGACGAGGACCAGGACGAGGGTCAACACGGACACCCAGACCTGGACGAGGATCAGCAGGACTCTGATGATCCTGCTGGTTATCGTCACCGTGACGCTGGAACACGGGATGGTTACGATGACCATGAAGGACCTGAGATGGAGTCTGCTGGCTTGGAAAAGGCCGGTGAGACAAACTCCTCATCTTCATCCTCCCACTCCTCCTCCAGCTCCTCCACCTCCAGGCTCGGGCCCCCAGCCCATGGGGCGACCATCGGGGGCCGCTCAGAAAGGCCGACCCCCCCCATCCTCCAGAGATGGTTCACACTGGCAAGTTGAAAACCACACCACAAACTGGCACTAGGTAGAACTGACCTGAGTCAGCGATAAGAAGGGGCACCATGTAGCCATCTCAATGATTCTGTGTCTTTGCTCTCACTTCTAAACCCAAAAGAAACAGAAGACTTTCCTCAAGGATGGACAAAATGTGGCTGCCAAGGGGAAAAAGACACACAGAATATTCAAGACCAACAAAGTGTCTCCCCTCATCTTTGAACATGAGTTCCTGACTGCATATCTGCTCATTTAAGCTTTCCCACTCTTGTTGGCTCTCCCACCAGTTCACACACACGGACACGCACACACACAGACATGCAGACACGCACGCACACAATTTTTAAGTGAGAGGTCACAGTGGTGAAGTTCTGTGTGATGTCATATCCTGTTGTGTGACGGTGTTTCCTGTCCAGGCCCAGATCTTGGCGAGTCTTCCATTGCAGGAAAGGAAAAAGTCCATCAAAGCCTTCTTACGGAGGATCTCTGCAGCACTCTCCAGGGCTTTCTGCTTCGGCTGCGTGAAGGACAAAGGGTGCTGTCAGGTCAAATAGTGTCCTAGGGCCAAATAGTGTCCTACCTGACGTCACAATGCCGTTCCGAAGCAAGGACGCGTCCGTCGCTATGCCAACCTTAAATTCCTGAGATATTTACGCGTGCTAGCAGGAAACTGTCATGGTTGCTATACTGGTTACTAGGCAGGAAGTTTTGTATTTAGGCTTATTTAAACCAGTTTATTCTACTCTACTATTTAAAGTTTTCACTCGTTCGACATTCCTGAGACAGCAACGCGCGCAGGTAGAATACTATACGTGTTGCCTTCCCGGTCTGTTAAAATTGATGCTAAATAAGTGAATTCTTTTGACGAAAACAATTAGCCAGCTAGCACTAGCTATCAAACGAGTGAAAACTTTAAATAGTAGAGTAGAATAAACTGGTTTACATAAGCCTAAATACAAAACTTCCTACCTAGTAACCAGTATAGCAACCATGACACTTTCCTGCTAGCACGCGTAAATATCTCAGGAATTTAAGGTCGGCATAGCGACGGACGCGTCCTTGCTTCGGAACGGCATTGTGACGTCAGGTAGGACACTATTTGGCCCTAGGACACTATTTGACCTGACAGTGCCACCTGCTCACTCAACTGGCTGCAGCGACAGAGGGAGAACCTCAGGATGCAAATTACGTAATTACATGTCAGAACTGCTGCTACATAGAGAGGCTGATTAACATGTGTTAAAGTAATTGTAAACAGCAACTTTACATCAGTGTAAAAGTGACCTTAAACCAGGGGTGCAAAACTAATTTTAGGTAAGGGCCCACATACTGCCCACTTTGGATCTCAAGTGGGCCAGACCAGTAAAATCATAGCATAATAATGCATATATAACGACAATATTTCTTAATGTTTCAATCATTAGTGAAGGTTTTTGATGATAAACCCAATTTTAAGGTCTTTCAAAAGTAAACGAGAAACATAAAGACAAAAAAACCCAGACATCAGCCCACTGTTTATCTCCCTGGGCTCACTCGCATATTTGACAACATTTCACGCTAGGTGACAAATTATCTTTAATTAGCTAATAGATAGTAAATAGTTCGATTTCACACGCCTGTGACCAGTGTTGGGGAAAGTTACTCAAAAAAGTCATATAGTATTAGTTATTACTATATATTAGTTATTATTAATTACTTATTATTGTTCAGTAAGAATAGTGTGATTAAGTTATGTTCAATAACAAATTACCCATCTCAATTAAGGAAGCTGATACTGTCTCGACATTTAAAACTAGATTAAAAACGTTCTTGTTTAGTCAATTCTATGATTGTTAAAGGGAAGTATGTGTTGTGCTTTCTATGTAAACCTGGGGTGTGTGCTTGCCTATGTGTGTATCACATGTAACTTTTACATTTTAATTATAGCTTATGTTCACATTGCCCAGCTAGATGTTACAAATAAAGTAAACCTGTTACTGTATATTGTAAGTATTATTATTATTATAGTTCCGTTGCTGTATATTGTTACTGTTATAGTTTTTATTACTAGTTGGAGACAACGGGGGACTGGTTGTTTTCATCCTTATTCGTATAAGTATAACCTACTTTAGAGTTCTTTCCCCTGGAACAGATTTCATGTTCCAACTGAGGGGGGCTGTCGTTGTTTTGGTGTGTGGGGCTGCATCAAATACCCTTTTTGCTCTGTTAAATTGCTGCACTAGTCCACACTTGACCGGTGGGGATCTCATTCTATTATGACTGTAACTGTTAGCTGCTCCTGGCATTCTCTAATCCCTGCTCTCCTCTCTGTCTGTCCCCCCCCCCCCCCCCACACACACATTCCCTGTGGTGTGGGGGGTTTGAGCTGTCAGGACCTGCTTGGTCGTCGGTCTGCCTACGCTGAACCAGGTCGTCACCCCGGAATCCAGTCTCCATGACGGCCAACAGCGAGTTTCCCGGTCCCATCCAACGTCTATAAAGCCGAACAATGGATTTTGGTGTTTCAAAACCCATTGACACTGTATGACTATGTTTAGCTTGTGTTCTGCTCCTCTCTCTTACCAACCGTCTCTGGAGGAGGGGATCCCTCTCTGAATTGCTCCTCCCAAGGTTTCTTCCATTTTTTCACCCGGTGGGAGTTTTTCTGGGAGTTTTTCCTTGTCTTCCTTGAGGGTTTAGGTTGGTTGAGGGGCAGTTCTATGGGCGCATGTGAAGCCCTCTGTGACATGCTTGCGTGTAAAAAGGGCTATACAAATAAATTTGATTTGATTCAATCATTGGTGAAGGTTTTTGATGATAAACCCTAGTTTAAGGTCTTTCAAAAATAAACTAGAAACATAAGACAAAAAACTTAGACATCAGCTCTTCTCTGCTGATTCCCTTGTTTTGTGACGCGTTTGACGTCAAATGCGTCACAAAGCGAGCAGCGGGCACTGCTGCCTGTACTCATAAACCTGCATATTCTTAACAGACATTTGGATTCGGAATAGCGGTTACTTTTATAGAAATGCAATTGATGTCTTCCTGCAATTTTCAAACTTAGCAAAAACATCAGACGGGCCGAGCTGGACGTCCATGTTTGACCCCCCTGCCTTAAACACTAGCCTTTCTACAGCTTTTACACACACATGACCAAACTATGTATTTTGAGAATCCTACTTGAGTTATTTCAGAATAGTTAGGAGTGCTTGCCTTTGGCAGCACAAGCTATTCAACCCTCTACAATGCAAATAAATTTCACGCTAGGTGACAAAAAATTATCTTTAAAATTATCTTTAAAATTATCTTTTATCTTTAATTATCTTTATATTAAAAATTATCTTTATCTTTAAATTATCTATCTTTTAAGATAGATATCTTTATCTTTAATGTGACAACATGTGTCTTAAGTTCAATCCAATGACGTCCGACGAGGCAAGGCAAGGACAATACAAGGAATGAAATACAGGCTTATATGGGGCCTACACAGCATAGCAAAGAGATCCACAAACCTTCTCACCTCCCAACCCCCCAGGAAGTTTTGCATCTCATTAACATTTCTCAGGTATGCGAAGGTCAACTCGTTGTATTGGAGTAGTCCTTTTGCAAGTGCCCCTGTCTTTTGCAAGTGCATGCACAGTCTTCGGGAGGATATTTCGTCGGCCTTGTCTGAAATCTTCCCTCACGAACGGACCAAATAGGCCTAAATATAGGCTACATACAAGATATGTGGAAAAGCAGTTTAAATGGGGTTTGTACATTTGACGGCTTGCAGGATGCTTTGTTTGAGCTCTGGGATCATTGCGCCGGTGAGGAACGACGTTGTCGTTTTTTCCGCATGCAACCCCTCAAACTGTGAGTATGTTTAAGGGTAAGCCAACTCCTGTTGCATGTCGTATGGACCGAGGCTAGACATTTTTTTCCAAGTCTGCAAAGTTGATTAGCCTCGAAGTTTTGGTTATTTAGCTTTCCTTGTGGCAAGTCACGTCAAAAATCAAGTTTGAAGTCAGACCGATGTGCTGTGAATTGCCTGTGACTTGTAAAATAACATACATAGGCTGCTTTCATTGTATCTTTCCTCTTCGCTAGAATACACTGCCTTCTGTGGAATATGCAAGTAGGACATTTCGGAGTTATTTTTAGGAGTTGTAGGCTAGTGGAAGTGCTTCCATGGTGAGAAAGGGAATGGCTCTCACTACAGGGCATTGATCCAATAAGTCATTCGGAAAGAGCGCTTGTTGTTTATTTTATTACCAAATGCGTGACAATGTATGTGGTTAACGCGTGTTAATGTTTACAGTCATGTCAGCCAATAGTCAGGACATTCGTTCTTGTTGTTTGAGTTTTGCTGAAGTTGTAGGACACGAATTGGACTGTTAACGTCGTCGCCTGCCTGTGTGTGTTCCAGGCCTGGTAGCAGGCCCCGTCACCGAACGACTCGATGCGCAATGTGTTACGGCAAATGTATCTCGCCTGGCATTGGCTTAAAGAAGAAACGTTGAAAGGTAGTAGCCTAGTTAGTTGGCATGTAGAGTTAGGAAGGCCTACGTTGATTTATTTTCTTGCTACCTGTCTGTTTTGTCACGAGGCCTTTCAAATAGGCCCTACCACCACGTCTTGAGATGCGAGTTGCTGACCCAGCTCGCTGACGTCGAACTGCAAGCTAGCCAACATGTTTACGCAAATAAGGGTCGTCTAGAAATGAACTGTCGTCGGTAAAGCCAACTCTCTCAAATGTTAATATTTAGGGCGCAACTGGACCTCGCCCGCTATTAACTCAATACCACGCATTTGTTTATTACCAGAGAATGTCTAATATAGGCTCTGTTATTACCATCGACCTTGTTAGCAGTTGTAATGGATGTTCATGTTGTTGCGCAGCTTCTAAACATGCCTTTGCATACTAGTTCACGAGTTATCCTCCTGAACGTGTGTGTGAAATTCAAAGGCAACATGTTAACTTGTATAGGTAGGCGTAACTAAAGTAGGGCTATTGGGCTAATGTGACTTTACACTGCAGATCTTTTCCCTTGCATGAATGATTCAGACAAGATTGATCTTCTTTCCCAACTGATGCCCAAAATGCATATCCACTGTGCTGAACAGCGTGACGCACCGGTCTTCTGTTGGGAAGCCTGCTGTGGCTGCTGCTGATGTCCAGCAGATGGCAGGGTTTTGTCGTAGCCAGAGTCCGCTGTTCACATAGCTGTTGTTTGTTCTTCCGTGAGCATAACAGTCTTCAAATAGGCTACCACGAAAATACGAAATATTTCACCAACACATAATGTACATGTTAATGGCTGGTTGCTTCTCGGAAGATTAGCCTAACTGCGATTGTTTTCGATTGTTTTATCTTTCATTTCCAATTGGAGGGCCGTGTATCACGTGACAGCTACACCACGTTTTCGCGTTAGTTTTCAAAGACTACACGTTGATTAGAGCGATTTTCCTTTGCTGTTGATGTTTTTTTCTCCGTTTAGTTTCTGTACGGATTATGTAGCCTAGCTCATTAGTACAATCGTGAAGTCCTATATCAATATGACGTTCCTGAGAATGACTCCGGTCCCTCGAGGGGCGGTGTGGTATCGCTTCTCGGCCTTTTGGCTAAGATCAAGTGTAGTATCTGTTCTTATCAGTTTAATATCTGATACGTCCCCTACCCGGGGACCATATATTAAATTGATTTTTGGAACAGGGAGATGGAATAGGGGCTTGCTCCGTCCACTCCACGCATCGACCTGGTATTGCAGTACCTCCAGGAACGGTGCACTTCCCCTTCTGGGGAAAACAAAAGGTCTAATATAAAAGTTCATATACTGCAGTGGGTGTTAAAATCACGCTTAGTAGGCTAATACGTGTTTCTCGTAAGGTAGTCATGTCAAACCATCTCCGATTTGCTCACACTACAAACCCAGAGCCAAAGCGCCACTTCTGAAATGGGTTTTCCTTGAGTACGGAAGTCCAACCACTGTCTGGAAGGCTCTGTGGTTCTCTCATCTCCATTTGGGTTTATGTTCAGGCTTTGACTGGATATTTTGTGTGACTGGTTTGTTGGTACTGCGAGCTCTCTCCACCACAGCCAGGAAAACACGCACTGAGCTGGCTCCTCAAGTCAACCTGGCAGAAATACTAACGTTTCTGATGTCAGTTTAACCACAACGAATGAAACATGGATCTATAAACACTGACTGGAGTCAAGCTGTGATGTGTACCTCTGCAGTGATGCTGTTGTTTCAGCCTTTCATAAGCAGACAAAGTTCAGAATATGACACTCCCTTACGTTACTGGAAGGGGCCAACACAAATACAGTATTTCAGTGTTTCCCACACATAGACTAATTTGTGGCGGTGCGCCACAGAATCAACACCGGCCGCCACACATTGCGTTTCGTAAAACATTTTTTTTATCGCTATTTAGGTAAAAACACGCAGCGTATTCGTTCAGCTGCATTTCCTTTCCCTGCTCTCCCTCCGTCTCTTTCACGCACGCGTCTTTCTCACATACACACACAGTCACTACGTCAGCACACGTTAGCAACAATGCATACGCCGTTCTAGTGAGACCGACAGCTACATCAGCGAGCCTTCAGCATTAGTGCCGTAGCTAAAGGTCTAGGAAAGTTGAGGCTACTTTTCGCTAGGTACCGACGGACATGTCTTAATCGAAGGTTCCCCTTCGTTCTTTTGGTGAGAAGTTTCAAGAGCTAGCTACTTACCCGGCGTCATGGAGCCGACCAGTTAAATAGTTATTTAGCACCCTGTATGCAGCGTCGCTACCTGCATATGCAGAAATTATTTGTTTGTTGTTGTTGATTTTGTGAATTATTTCGAACCCCCCCCCCCCCCCCCCCCCCCCCCCCCCCCCCCCGCCACATATAGTTTTCTAATCTGTGGGAAACACTGTATTTACTGTACTGTTCAAAAGTCATAAGCCTCCAAGATTTTGTACGTTAATTTTGTCTTCACTTTGTCGGTAGCCAGTGAAGCCACCTCCCTGACATGAGTTTTTGCAGGTTGGGATGTTTGCGTTATTCATCCCCTTTACTTTCAGTTGAGCTGCAGGCTGCAGCCCCCCCCCCCCCCCCCCCCCCCCCCCCCCCACCTACCTGGCTAAAGTCTTGCAATTTAGTAATACCTAAACATGGGTCAGGCCCAACATCACCCCAGTGGTCTCTACGGATAAGAGAGCCCAAAAACAGAAGGGAAAAAAGAAGAAAGGATTATTTCGTTTCTTATCCCTGCTGACCTGTGTTGGAACCTGTACTAGATCAGTAACGCAGCACTCTGTTACTCATCCCTTCCTTGTATTTCCTCTCCTCTACAGCTCATTGGCGGCCAGGTGACACAGTATCTGTCTCAGGAGTGTTCCAAGACAGACGTCAACGTCTCGTTTCTGGCTTACAAAAGGGTGAGAACTGCAACACTACGATAGGATAGATAGTACCTCCCACACTTGATCCCAGCAAGCTGATTCATCCCTTTAGGACTCTTAAATGTAAAAGGTGTGTGTGTGTGTGTGTGTCTCCTGTCCACCCAGCAAACTGATGTATCCATCACGGAAGCCAGCATGGTGGTGGGTCCAGATGGGATTCCGCGCACCACAGCCAGAACTTCCTGGGGGTCCAAAAACACCTCGATCCACTGGGACGAGTTCTCCCAGGACCAGGACTCCTCCTCTGAAGAGGATGAGGGCTGGACCGAAAATGATGCTCTATAGTAGCTTGTCCAGGTTAACTTGACTGATGTATGTCCACAGCGACCACTTGACAGGCAGAGGGTTCGTTGACCTGTCCTACAGGGTGGCAGCTCTCAGGCAGGCCTTCACTGTAACTGTCTACTATCTAGATAAAATCCTAGATAAAATCCTAGGAAGTTAACTCCTGTGTGCTGTTAGTATTTATTGTATTAGCTAGTTATCCTGATCCTCCATGTTTGTCCCCAGACGCTGTGCACTGACAGTAAGGTCATGTTGACGGCAGCTCGCCTGCTTCTAGGAAGGATGGCAACTTAAGCACAAAAGGTGTCTGACATATTTTCACTCCACCAACAGTTACTAGACTTTGGGTGACCTTGATATGTGTCACCATAGTAGGATGTCACCACTTGAACAGTCTACTCTACACACATGCTAACTTGGAGTAAAACAAACACACCTTAGAAAACACCGGGTCTGTTTGTGACTGTGTTCTCCAGGATGAAGAGCAGCTGTTTCAGTAATGCAACAGGCTGCTGGAGTATGCGTCAGACCACGCCCATCTAGACTCCATCATGCAGGAGCTGGCACTGGAGTCGGTGAGGAAATGGGGAAGGGGAGGCAAGGGAGAGGAGGTAAAGGAGAGGATGGATTGTGAGGGAAAGGAGGGAAAGGAAGAAGGGAGGAAATATTTTTTCCCCTTCTGACCTCAGACCTATGGTCAGTTCATGCTCACATCTTTCTTGAGCAAGGCGGTCTTAATGTGCAACTTTAGCATGGGGTCTGTGACATTACACATTCTTGAAGGTGCGAGACACTTTGTCTGTGGCAGCAAACCTGTCAGACTGACATTGTTTTTCAAGCACAAATTGGCCTCAAAGCCCAGGCCATATGCACAGTTTAATGACCTGGACACCTCACATCTCATCTAACTTCATTACAATCAGAGATGTTAGAGTGTAAGAGCTAGCTAATAACGTGTGGGAACTATTTTCAGATTCATCACTTCAACATCATAGATGTGGTGTTTGAGCTGATTCTGATGCACATGGTGAAGTTTGACTGTCGCACGCTGGAAGTGCCCCGCTTAGCCAGTCCTGCATCACAGGGGTGCAGTGACCTCAACATGTCTAGATAGCCACAGAAGTCATTTCCATATACTCGAAAATGTACAAGTGGTTGACCAGTCAGTCACAGTTTTGGTGTTTGACCCAGCCCCCCTCCTTCTCTTGCTCTCCTTCCACCACCCCCCCTCCCCCTCCACAGGTTCCAGAGGGCTTCAATGCCCAGCTACAGTGCCCTCCAAAAGTATTGGAACAGTGAGGCCAATTCCTTTATTTTTGCTGTAGACTGAAAACATTTGGGCTTGACATCAAACGATGAATGTGAAACCAGAGATCAACGTTTCAGCTTTTATTTCCAGGTATTTACATCAGGATCTGATGCACAAATTAGAAAATATCACCTTTTTGTTCGAACCCACCCATTTGTCACGTGAGCAAAAGTATTGGAACATGTGACTGACAGGTGTGTTTTGTTGCCCAGGTGTGTCCTATTACATACATTATTCAATCAATAAATACCACTGAATGTCTACACTCAGGTTCAGATTGGGTTAGATAGGTTTTGTATATGCAGACTGTATTCAGAGGTGAAAACAACATGAAAACCAGAGCGCTGTCTTTGGGTGAAAAACAAGCAATTGTGAGTCTTAGAGAAGATGGAAAATCAATCAGAACCATTGCAGAAACATTGGCCATAGCCAGTACAACCATTTGGAATGTCCTGAAGAAGAAGAAAACTACTGGTGTACTAAGTAACAGACGTCGAACAGGTAGACCAAGGAAAACATCAGCAGTTGATGACAGAAACATTGTGAGAGCTGTAAAGAAAGACCCTAAAACAACTGTTAGTGAGATCAGCAACAACCTCCAGATGGCAGGAGTGAAGGTATCACTATCTACTGTTCGCAGAAGACTTCATGAACAAAAGTACAAGGGCTACACCAGAAGATGCAAACCACTAATTAGCAAGAAGAATAGGAAGGCCAGGCTGGAAATTGCCAAAAAGTACAGAGATGAACCTCAAAAATTCTGGGACAAAGTTTTATGGACTGATGAGACAAAGATTAACTTTTACCAAAGTGATGGAAAGGCTAAAGTTTGGAGAAAGAAAGGAACTGCTCATGATCCCAAACACACAAGCTCATCTGTGAAACACGGTGGAGGTAATGTCATGGCTTGGGCTTGCATGGCTTCTTCTGGGACGGGCTCATTAATCTTCATTGAGGATGTAACACATGATGGCAGCAGCAAAATGACCTCGGAAGTTTACAGAAACATTTTGTCTGCCAATTTAAGGAAAGATGCAACCAAACTGATTGGCAGAGCCTTCATCATGCAGCAAGATAACGACCCAAAACACACTGCCAAAACAACAAAGGAGTTCATCAGGGGCAAGAAATGGAAGGTATTAGACTGGCCAAGTCAATCTCCAGACTTAAACCCTATAGAGCATGCATTTTACCTGCTTAAGAGGAGACTGAAGGGAGGAACCCCACAAAACAAACAACAACTGAAAGAGGCTGCAGTGAAAGCCTGGGAAAGCATCAAAAAGGAAGAATGCAAAAGTTTGGTGACGTCAATGGGTCACAGACTTGCTGCAGTTATTGAAAGCAAAGGATTTGCAACTAAATATTAAGTCTTATTCACTTAAATATGTTTTAAGTATATCTGTTCCAATACTTTTGCTCACATGACAAATGGGTGGATTCAAACAAAATGTGATATTTTCTTAGTTGTGCATCAGATCCTGATGTAAATACCTGGAAATAAAAGCTGAAACGTTGATCTCTGGTCTCACGTTCATTATTTGATGTCAAGCCCAAATGTTTTCAGTCTACAGCAAAAATAAAGGAATTCGCCTCACTGTTCCAATACTTTTGGAGGGCACTGTATGTGTCCTGGTAGAAGCCTTCCCCCCCCAGGACACAGAGGGAGCCCCAGGGACAAAATATCAGAAGAAACTGAAGGTGGGCTCTTTCTCTATCTCAATATCTCTCGCTCTCTCTCCTTCTTTCTCTCTTTTTTTTTTTGTTCAAGATTTCCACATTGTTTGTTTGGCCCCTCATCATGTGTGCACTCCTCTTCTCTCAAAGAATCTTCTTCAACTTCCTGGAAGAAATGTTCAGTTTCCCCGCAGCCTTCTACTCCTGCTAGACTGCGCTGATGCCCAAGCTGCTGGGGCAGGTGCATCACTACCAGGGGGTCATGTTTACCGACTGGACAGAAGACGAGGACCAGGACGAGGGTCAACACGGACACCCAGACCTGGACGAGGATCAGCAGGACTCTGATGATCCTGCTGGTTATCGTCACCGTGACGCTGGAACACGGGATGGTTACGATGACCATGAAGGACCTGAGATGGAGTCTGCTGGCTTGGAAAAGGCCGGTGAGACAAACTCCTCATCTTCATCCTCCCACTCCTCCTCCAGCTCCTCCACCTCCAGGCTCGGGCCCCCAGCCCATGGGGCGACCATCGGGGGCCGCTCAGAAAGGCCGACCCCCCCATCCTCCAGAGATGGTTCACACTGGCAAGTTGAAAACCACACCACAAACTGGCACTAGGTAGAACTGACCTGAGTCAGCGATAAGAAGGGGCACCATGTAGCCATCTCAATGATTCTGTGTCTTTGCTCTCACTTCTAAACCCAAAAGAAACAGAAGACTTTCCTCAAGGATGGACAAAATGTGGCTGCCAAGGGGAAAAAGACACACAGAATATTCAAGACCAACAAAGTGTCTCCCCTCATCTTTGAACATGAGTTCCTGACTGCATATCTGCTCATTTAAGCTTTCCCACTCTTGTTGGCTCTCCCACCAGTTCACACACACGGACACGCACACACACAGACATGCAGACACGCACGCACACAATTTTTAAGTGAGAGGTCACAGTGGTGAAGTTCTGTGTGATGTCATATCCTGTTGTGTGACGGTGTTTCCTGTCCAGGCCCAGATCTTGGCGAGTCCTCCATTGCAGGAAAGGAAAAAGTCCATCAAAGCCTTCTTACGGAGGATCTCTGCAGCACTCTCCAGGGCTTTCTGCTTCGGCTGCGTGAAGGACAAAGGGTGCTGTCAGGTCAAATAGTGTCCTAGGGCCAAATAGTGTCCTACCTGACGTCACAATGCCGTTCCGAAGCAAGGACGCGTCCGTCGCTATGCCAACCTTAAATTCCTGAGATATTTACGCGTGCTAGCAGGAAACTGTCATGGTTGCTATACTGGTTACTAGGTAGGAAGTTTTGTATTTAGGCTTATTTAAACCAGTTTATTCTACTCTACTATTTAAAGTTTTCACTCGTTCGACATTCCTGAGACAGCAACGCGCGCAGGTAGAATACTATACGTGTTGCCTTCCCGGTCTGTTAAAATTGATGCTAAATAAGTGAATTCTTTTGACGAAAACAATTAGCCAGCTAGCACTAGCTATCAAACGAGTGAAAACTTTAAATAGTAGAGTAGAATAAACTGGTTTACATAAGCCTAAATACAAAACTTCCTACCTAGTAACCAGTATAGCAACCATGACAGTTTCCTGCTAGCACGCGTAAATATCTCAGGAATTTAAGGTCGGCATAGCAACGGACGCGTCCTTGCTTCGGAACGGCATTGTGACGTCAGGTAGGACACTATTTGGCCCTAGGACACTATTTGACCTGACAGTGCCACCTGCTCACTCAACTGGCTGCAGCGACAGAGGGAGAACCTCAGGATGCAAATTACGTAATTACATGTCAGAACTGCTGCTACATAGAGAGGCTGATTAACATGTGTTAAAGTAATTGTAAACAGCAACTTTACATCAGTGTAAAAGTGACCTTAAACCAGGGGTGCAAAACTAATTTTAGGTAAGGGCCCACATACTGCCCACTTTGGATCTCAAGTGGGCCAGACCAGTAAAATCATAGCATAATAATGCATATATAACGACAATATTTCTTAATGTTTCAATCATTAGTGAAGGTTTTTGATGATAAACCCAATTTTAAGGTCTTTCAAAAGTAAACGAGAAACATAAAGACAAAAAAACTCAGACATCAGCCCACTGTTTATCTCCCTGGGCTCACTCGCATATTTGACAACATTTCACGCTAGGTGACAAATTATCTTTAATTAGCTAATAGATAGTAAATAGTTCGATTTCACACGCCTGTGACCAGTGTTGGGGAAAGTTACTCAAAAAAGTCATATAGTATTAGTTATTACTATATATTAGTTATTATTAATTACTTATTATTGTTCAGTAAGAATAGTGTGATTAAGTTATGTTCAATAACAAATTACCCATCTCAATTAAGGAAGCTGATACTGTCTCGACATTTAAAACTAGATTAAAAACGTTCTTGTTTAGTCAATTCTATGATTGTTAAAGGGAAGTATGTGTTGTGCTTTCTATGTAAACCTGGGGTGTGTGCTTGCCTATGTGTGTATCACATGTAACTTTTACATTTTAATTATAGCTTATGTTCACATTGCCCAGCTAGATGTTACAAATAAAGTAAACCTGTTACTGTATATTGTAAGTATTATTATTATTATAGTTCCGTTGCTGTATATTGTTACTGTTATAGTTTTTATTACTAGTTGGAGACAACGGGGGACTGGTTGTTTTCATCCTTATTCGTATAAGTATAACCTACTTTAGAGTTCTTTCCCCTGGAACAGATTTCATGTTCCAACTGAGGGGGGCTGTCGTTGTTTTGGTGTGTGGGGCTGCATCAAATACCCTTTTTGCTCTGTTAAATTGCTGCACTAGTCCACACTTGACCGGTGGGGATCTCATTCTATTATGACTGTAACTGTTAGCTGCTCCTGGCATTCTCTAATCCCTGCTCTCCTCTCTGTCCCCCCCCCCCCCCCCCCCCACACACACACACATTCCCTGTGGTGTGGGGGGTTTGAGCTGTCAGGACCTGCTTGGTCGTCGGTCTGCCTACGCTGAACCAGGTCGTCACCCGGAATCCAGTCTCCATGACGGCCAACAGCGAGTTTCCCGGTCCCATCCAACGTCTATAAAGCCGAACAATGGATTTTGGTGTTTCAAAACCCATTGACACTGTATGACTATGTTTAGCTTGTGTTCTGCTCCTCTCTCTTACCAACCGTCTCTGGAGGAGGGGATCCCTCTCTGAATTGCTCCTCCCAAGGTTTCTTCCATTTTTTCACCCGGTGGGAGTTTTTCTGGGAGTTTTTCCTTGTCTTCCTTGAGGGTTTAGGTTGGTTGAGGGGCAGTTCTATGGGCGCATGTGAAGCCCTCTGTGACATGCTTGCGTGTAAAAAGGGCTATACAAATAAATTTGATTTGATTCAATCATTGGTGAAGGTTTTTGATGATAAACCCTAGTTTAAGGTCTTTCAAAAATAAACTAGAAACATAAGACAAAAAACTTAGACATCAGCTCTTCTCTGCTGATTCCCTTGTTTTGTGACGCGTTTGACGTCAAATGCGTCACAAAGCGAGCAGCGGGCACTGCTGCCTGTACTCATAAACCTGCATATTCTTAACAGACATTTGGATTCGGAATAGCGGTTACTTTTATAGAAATGCAATTGATGTCTTCCTGTAATTTTCAAACTTAGCAAAAACATCAGACGGGCCGAGCTGGACGTCCATGTTTGACCCCCCTGCCTTAAACACTAGCCTTTCTACAGCTTTTACACACACATGACCAAACTATGTATTTTGAGAATCCTACTTGAGTTATTTCAGAATAGTTAGGAGTGCTTGCCTTTGGCAGCACAAGCTATTCAACCCTCTACAATGCAAATAAATTTCACGCTAGGTGACAAAAAATTATCTTTAAAATTATCTTTAAAATTATCTTTTATCTTTAATTATCTTTATATTAAAAATTATCTTTATCTTTAAATTATCTATCTTTTAAGATAGATATCTTTATCTTTAATGTGACAACATGTGTCTTAAGTTCAATCCAATGACGTCCGACGAGGCAAGGCAAGGACAATACAAGGAATGAAATACAGGCTTATATGGGGCCCACACAGCATAGCAAAGAGATCCACAAACCTTCTCACCTCCCAACCCCCCAGGAAGTTTTGCATCTCATTAACATTTCTCAGGTATGCGAAGGTCAACTCGTTGTATTGGAGTAGTCCTTTTGCAAGTGCCCCTGTCTTTTGCAAGTGCATGCACAGTCTTCGGGAGGATATTTCGTCGGCCTTGTCTGAAATCTTCCCTCACGAACGGACCAAATAGGCCTAAATATAGGCTACATACAAGATATGTGGAAAAGCAGTTTAAATGGGGTTTGTACATTTGACGGCTTGCAGGATGCTTTGTTTGAGCTCTGGGATCATTGCGCCGGTGAGGAACGACGTTGTCGTTTTTTCCGCATGCAACCCCTCAAACTGTGAGTATGTTTAAGGGTAAGCCAACTCCTGTTGCATGTCGTATGGACCGAGGCTAGACATTTTTTTCCAAGTCTGCAAAGTTGATTAGCCTCGAAGTTTTGGTTATTTAGCTTTCCTTGTGGCAAGTCACGTCAAAAATCAAGTTTGAAGTCAGACCGATGTGCTGTGAATTGCCTGTGACTTGTAAAATAACATACATAGGCTGCTTTCATTGTATCTTTCCTCTTCGCTAGAATACACTGCCTTCTGTGGAATATGCAAGTAGGACATTTCGGAGTTATTTTTAGGAGTTGTAGGCTAGTGGAAGTGCTTCCATGGTGAGAAAGGGAATGGCTCTCACTACAGGGCATTGATCCAATAAGTCATTCGGAAAGAGCGCTTGTTGTTTATTTTATTACCAAATGCGTGACAATGTATGTGGTTAACGCGTGTTAATGTTTACAGTCATGTCAGCCAATAGTCAGGACATTCGTTTTTGTTGTTTGAGTTTTGCTGAAGTTGTAGGACACGAATTGGACTGTTAACGTCGTCGCCTGCCTGTGTGTGTTCCAGGCCTGGTAGCAGGCCCCGTCACCGAACGACTCGATGCGCAATGTGTTACGGCAAATGTATCTCGCCTGGCATTGGCTTAAAGAAGAAACGTTGAAAGGTAGTAGCCTAGTTAGTTGGCATGTAGAGTTAGGAAGGCCTACGTTGATTTATTTTCTTGCTACCTGTCTGTTTTGTCACGAGGCCTTTCAAATAGGCCCTACCACCACGTCTTGAGATGCGAGTTGCTGACCCAGCTCGCTGACGTCGAACTGCAAGCTAGCCAACATGTTTACGCAAATAAGGGTCGTCTAGAAATGAACTGTCGTCGGTAAAGCCAACTCTCTCAAATGTTAATATTTAGGGCGCAACTGGACCTCGCCCGCTATTAACTCAATACCACGCATTTGTTTATTACCAGAGAATGTCTAATATAGGCTCTGTTATTACCATCGACCTTGTTAGCAGTTGTAATGGATGTTCATGTTGTTGCGCAGCTTCTAAACATGCCTTTGCATACTAGTTCACGAGTTATCCTCCTGAACGTGTGTGTGAAATTCAAAGGCAACATGTTAACTTGTATAGGTAGGCGTAACTAAAGTAGGGCTATTGGGCTAATGTGACTTTACACTGCAGATCTTTTCCCTTGCATGAATGATTCAGACAAGATTGATCTTCTTTCCCAACTGATGCCCAAAATGCATATCCACTGTGCTGAACAGCGTGACGCACCGGTCTTCTGTTGGGAAGCCTGCTGTGGCTGCTGCTGATGTCCAGCAGATGGCAGGGTTTTGTCGTAGCCAGAGTCCGCTGTTCACATAGCTGTTGTTTGTTCTTCCGTGAGCATAACAGTCTTCAAATAGGCTACCACGAAAATACGAAATATTTCACCAACACATAATGTACATGTTAATGGCTGGTTGCTTCTCGGAAGATTAGCCTAACTGCGATTGTTTTCGATTGTTTTATCTTTCATTTCCAATTGGAGGGCCGTGTATCACGTGACAGCTACACCACGTTTTCGCGTTAGTTTTCAAAGACTACACGTTGATTAGAGCGATTTTCCTTTGCTGTTGATGTTTTTTTCTCCGTTTAGTTTCTGTACGGATTATGTAGCCTAGCTCATTAGTACAATCGTGAAGTCCTATATCAATATGACGTTCCTGAGAATGACTCCGGTCCCTCGAGGGGCGGTGCGGTATCGCTTCTCGGCCTTTTGGCTAAGATCAAGTGTAGTATCTGTTCTTATCAGTTTAATATCTGATACGTCCCCTACCCGGGGACCATATATTAAATTGATTTTTGGAACAGGGAGATGGAATAGGGGCTTGCTCCGTCCACTCCACGCATCGACCTGGTATTGCAGTACCTCCAGGAACGGTGCACTTCCCCTTCTGGGGAAAACAAAAGGTCTAATATAAAAGTTCATATACTGCAGTGGGTGTTAAAATCACGCTTAGTAGGCTAATACGTGTTTCTCGTAAGGTAGTCATGTCAAACCATCTCCGATTTGCTCACACTACAAACCCAGAGCCAAAGCGCCACTTCTGAAATGGGTTTTCCTTGAGTACGGAAGTCCAACCACTGTCTGGAAGGCTCTGTGGTTCTCTCATCTCCATTTGGGTTTATGTTCAGGCTTTGACTGGATATTTTGTGTGACTGGTTTGTTGGTACTGCGAGCTCTCTCCACCACAGCCAGGAAAACACGCACTGAGCTGGCTCCTCAAGTCAACCTGGCAGAAATACTAACGTTTCTGATGTCAGTTTAACCACAACGAATGAAACATGGATCTATAAACACTGACTGGAGTCAAGCTGTGATGTGTACCTCTGCAGTGATGCTGTTGTTTCAGCCTTTCATAAGCAGACAAAGTTCAGAATATGACACTCCCTTACGTTACTGGAAGGGGCCAACACAAATACAGTATTTACTGTACTGTTCAAAAGTCATAAGCCTCCAAGATTTTGTACGTTAATTTTGTCTTCACTTTGTCGGTAGCCAGTGAAGCCACCTCCCTGACATGAGTTTTTGCAGGTTGGGATGTTTGCGTTATTCATCCCCTTTACTTTCAGTTGAGCTGCAGGCTGCAGCCCCCCCCCCCCCCCCCCCCCCCCCACCTACCTGGCTAAAGTCTTGCAATTTAGTAATACCTAAACATGGGTCAGGCCCAACATCACCCCAGTGGTCTCTACGGATAAGAGAGCCCAAAAACAGAAGGGAAAAAAGAAGAAAGGATTATTTCGTTTCTTATCCCTGCTGACCTGTGTTGGAACCTGTACTAGATCAGTAACGCAGCACTCTGTTACTCATCCCTTCCTTGTATTTCCTCTCCTCTACAGCTCATTGGCGGCCAGGTGAGACAGTATCTGTCTCAGGAGTGTTCCAAGACAGACGTCAACGTCTCGTTTCTGGCTTACAAAAGGGTGAGAACTGCAACACTACGATAGGATAGATAGTACCTCCCACACTTGATCCCAGCAAGCTGATTCATCCCTTTAGGACTCTTAAATGTAAAAGGTGTGTGTGTGTGTGTGTGTGTGTGTCTCCTGTCCACCCAGCAAACTGATGTATCCATCACGGAAGCCAGCATGGTGGTGGGTCCAGATGGGATTCCGCGCACCACAGCCAGAACTTCCTGGGGGTCCAAAAACACCTCGATCCACTGGGACGAGTTCTTAGCTCCTTAGATTAGCTAATGGATAGTAAATAGTTCGATTTCACTCGCCTGTGACTAGTGTTGGGGAAAGTTACTCAAAAAAGTCATATAGTATTAGTTATTACTATGTATTAGTTATTATTAATTACTTATTATTGTTCAGTAAAAATAGTGTGATTAAGTTACATTATTACTTTCTGTACAAAGTAATATCATTACTTATTATAGTACTTTTACCATTATTTTTAGAAGCGAGTTGTGGAAATGGGTCACCATCTCTCTTATGGTTTAAAGTGGATTTTTCGCTAGCTTTCAGCTTTGTTTCTTTTCAGCTTTGTTTCTGTGGACACTGTCAAAAAGTTTGAAGTGCTGATTTTGGCACTTCAGTAGATAATATTTTGTTAGGACGCAGTTTTCATTTCACCTTACAGTTTTTTCCAGTATCTTCAATGAAAGCGAAATATGTGGATATTTCCACGCCAAAAACATAACACGTTCTGCGGCCATGATTGCTGTTGTGTTTGCCTGCAGCATGAATCAATGGCAGCCTTCCAAATAGACACATATTTGCAGCAAACACTTCATCAAAGCTAAGCACCAGTAAAGTTAAACAAGTATATCATTTATCGTATTTTTTGCCATAAAACACATCTTTATGTAATCAGTTTGACAGTTTGTTGTGTATCGAGGCGACCATCTGCAGGGGTCATAGTGAGACAAAGTTAGCTAGTTAACTAAATAGTTGGGTTGTTGTGTTAAACGCCAACACTTGCAGTTTGTGTCCATATCTTTCCTTTTCTTTAGCTTAAAGGCGATCCAAAGAAACATGGGAAGGTAAATGTGCAGACTTTTGCTGCGTCTCAAAGGTGTGAGTTCAAAAATAAACTAGAAACATAAAGACAAAAAACTCAGACATATTTCTGCCCTCCAAGTCACTGAGCATGTCACGTGACTGAAAACTATGAATTAGTTAATTTACTGCTGCTCAACAACGAAAACGGAGATTGCCAAAGTAACGGAAAGTCGCTAGATTTGTCGCTCGTGGCTAGATAAGATTTATTGTCGCTAGGGAAGGTAACACGCTACACCGCCTCTGTTGCTTTCTCTCACAAAAAGATTGACTTGCTTTTTACGGCACTCGTCACGCACAAAGAGATGGATGCAAAAAAGCTAAAATCTCAGTCTGAGCAGAAAACGTTTAATTATTAAATTTTTTGTTATCAAGAGAATTTAAGATTACTGTTCCTTGTTCAGATTATTCTTGCTCTGCCAACTGCGAAAGAGCCTTCAGTGCCCAAAATAGAATAAAAACAGATGTCCGCAGCAGTCTCACATCCTCACGCCTTTCAGACCTGATCTTCATTTCAACAGAAGGCCCAGAGCTTCATGATGAGCCATCATCAGCTGTGGAGATGTGGCTGAAGTCAAGTGGCAAGAGAAAGCCATTTGCTTATAAATGATAGATCAAATTCATATGCAACATAAAGAATAATTCAGAAAGATAATGTACTTTTTTTCAGTTGCATTGTTCATGCATTACATGTAAAAAGTTTGGCGAGTAAAGTAAAAAATGTACTAGCCAATGGCTACTCAAGCTTCATTGTGTCCGTAGAGGGTTGCTTTGTAATCTCACATATGGAGAGGGTACAATTTCAGAGGAAATTGAAAGGTGTGCTTGCATTGGTTGCAGATGGGTAATATACAGGCTGTGAATATCAACACCCTGTATTCTTCTACGCCATTCGACTGGTTAACTCCTGCGATTCCCACACAGCAGAAGTCTAGCAGGTAGCTAGCTCTACAATGTACAGGGGCTAAGTCTGAATCTAGGAGCAAAACAGAGCACAGCTGCCAGCTGTAGGTATATGCAAGTAGCAACGCTAGTGCTAAATAACTATTTAGCTGGTCGGCTCCATTAAGCAGTTACATAGGGGAGAGCGGGGGCGAAAGTAACACGGGACGAAAGTAACAAAGCGATTTTCTCTGAGCCCTGACTTCATTTGCATTCCAAGTTATGACAGCACCTTCAGCATTCAACCATTGATGGAACAGCCAAATTTCACGTGATGTCGTCATCGTTTGCCGCGGTTAGGTGCGGAAAGCACTTTTCGAGTGCGCAAAGTAAATGACTGAGGGGTCCTTTTTTGCTTATTACAAGTTGTGTTTCACGTTTCATGTGTCACAGATCAATCTACAGGTTATTTAATGCTGTAACACATTCTGAAGGTTGCCTTGTCAGAGTTTTTCCAGTATAAAAGTAAATCTGGTTTAAATGTCAGGAGTTCCTGTCGGGACGAAAGAACACTTGTTACTTTGGTCCCGCCGCTAATGCAGTATGTGATGAATTTCTGTTTGTGGAAAGCATTTATTAAAACATGTTTATGTCATATTATATCAACAGAATATGCTAAGAGTGAGGGTCAGAAAGACAGACAGAGGTCTGATTCATAAAAAAAATTATAATAAATATTTGATGCAACTGAAAAGTAAAATTTATACTGTTTTTGCAAAACTAATGGGCTACAGAAAACGTAAAATTACAGGTACACGGACCATTTTTTAGCTTTGTTAACTAGTTTTTGTAGTTAGTCAGTGTTATCATAATGCTGTGAGTCCAGGAAAACCCTAACCATCTCAATTCATTCTCCGTCCTTGCGTCCTTGTAAGACCATTCTCGCAAGGATGCTCGCAAGAACCTTCTTCAGAAGAATGTACTTGCGTCCTCAGTAGTGATGGGCTGCTCGGTACTAAGGTGTCGATACTGTCCCGACACATTCAACACTCACTGCATCGGAACAACGGCTGTTTATCAATCCGAAGAACGCTGAGAACGCAAGTACATTCTTTTGAAGAACCTTCTTGCAAGCGTCCTTAGAAGAATTGTCTTGCAAGGACGCAAGGACGGTGAATGAATTGAGATGGTTAGGGTTTTCCTGGACTCGCAGCATTATGATAACACTGACTAACTTCAAAGACTAGATAACAAAGCTAAAAAATGGTCCGTCTACCTGTAATTTTACGTTTTCTGTAGCCCTTGCTAACTTACAGTACCTAGGGTCTGCACTGCACTGAGATGCTAGCTAGGTTATCGACAAGTCGGAACAAATTTACAAATTAGCCGTTTCATCAATAAAATAAGAACATTTTCAGCGACTGAACTGCTTATTTCTCGTCACATTTTAATTCAGATGCTGATTTACACGTACCGTTTAGCTGAAATATGAAAAGTTAAAAATTACAGTTGGGAGGTTTGTCTGCCTCGCTTGACATCTTGCACTGACTTCTGGGAAATCAGAAGCGTTCTCTCTGGTCAAATCACCATCCGACGCATCCTCGATAAAAGGGGCGGATCAGGAACATTTCCGGGTATTTTTGGAGTTCTTGGTGACTTGTGTTCTTTGGATTGGAACCGTACTTGGGCAATAAAAGATTACGTCAAACGAGTTCGCAAGAACACAAGAACGGAAAAAAATGTGGATTTATAAACAGCCAGCATCTCTGTCCTGTCTGTGAATTCAAACACGCACGCACACACGCGCACCAGGTCTACGCAAGGAGCCAATGAGAAGAATCATGGAACATTTGTCTTAACCAATGACTGTAAAGAGTGGGGCTGCTTAAATAGCTAGCTAGCACAACATGCTAGCGGACAAACTTGTAGCACAATGGCGTGTAATGTTTTTGTCTCCTTGTGGGCCGGCCGCAAGCAATAAACTTTCTTTAACTTGTTCACCGACTGACTGTGTAATGCTTGATAGATTAATATTTCTGACACACCAATCCTAGATCCTGATCCTAGAATCGCCTCTGGTTGAGCATGAAGAAAATGTATCCCAAAACAGAATGTTTGTACATATATATACACACACAACATGTTATTGTGTATTTTTAACACTGTCATGCTTAAAATGAGTAGTTATTGTTAAGAAGTATATTAAAATAGAAGTATATTAAAATCTAAAACACTTCACCAGGGAGGGCGGTGCCCTAGTGCCCCCTATTGACCAGCCGCCACTATGTTCAATGGGAGTTGAAATAGACAGACTGAAATATTTGATACACACTGGAAGGCTTTTTCACAAACAAATTAGTTTTATTTATCAGGCATTTTGTGGAAGTTTTTCTCAAGCACATAGCAAAATAATGTTACAAAAGTTGCTTGGCCACATTTTGTAAAAAAAATGTACATTACATTTTTCATCTCTACCTGAGAGTGAAAAGGGTGGTTTACATATCGCTTTTCTATGAACAGTAATGTATCACAAATAAAAGCTCAAAATAAATACAAAAATATATACCTTCATATTCAGATATTGTTGCATGCATCTCTTATAAAGTAGACTATGGTAAGGTGCATTGTTTTGGGAAGGGTTAGACATTCCAATGCTTCCCTGCATGCAAGTAGCTGCTGTAGTTGCAACAGCAGTCATGACTAAATTAATACAAAGTAAGATGTAAAGAAACACCCAAATGATTCCCATTGGTTGTCTTACAATAACATAGAAGAATGTGGACTAATACTGTTTTCTGAGAGCTGTCCGATCACAGAAGGGTACTGGGCAACACATTGTCTATACAACCAATCAGGTTTAGTAGGAAAGGGTAACAGGTTATGTTGATGATGCTTTGGCCCGTCACCAGTCCAAGGGGATTATTACATCATTATTTCAGTTTCTCTCCGGGGTGTCTTGTATTGAATGAGCAACAGCAGAAATGTGCCAGAGCAAAACCCCAAATCCTCCTAAAACACAATTGTGGCTCAGGGAGAGTCCACACTGCAGGCAAAGCACAACAGGAAATCATAACCTTGGTACATGAGAATGTGTATTGGGGTGTAAAGGTGTAGCAAACTGAGGTCTCCAACATTATGATATTATGTTGTTTTTCATGACCTAGAGCCTATGTAGAGCTGTATGGTTACCAGACCAGCCTATTCATTAGGCCAGCTTTGACCTAGGTTGAATATACCATCATTTATGTAATATAATATATTGATCCTAACATATGACCTGAAACCAAGCCAAGACAGAGAAAAAACGATGACAGGCACTGACTTCACTGAGATATGAAATAGGGGCAGAGGAACTTTCCTAAGAGCAATTCTTTTTTTATTTTTTTTTATTTATGAATTTGGCTATGAAAGCATGGTTTTTTTACTGGCTACTACTTATTTCAGCGAGAAATGCTCAATGCATGCTGGTGCTCGACCCTTGTTACCTCATCTAGTGTTGGCCTCTGGTGCCTCTCTCTGGAGACTCCTGTGTAGCATAGAGCATGGTCCTGAGTTTGGCAGAACCCCCAGAGTTGGAACCTGAGCACGGGTGCAGTTCAACTACATGGTAGCATACTGAGAGGATGGGTAGAGCATTTGACTACTATCAAGAGGTCGTAGGTCCCTCTGCTGGATGAATACATAGTTGTTTTTAAATACAGAGCTGACGCTAGGGAGAAGAAGGGGAAGAATGGGGGATGAGGGAGAATAGGTTGAATAGGGGTGTGGAGGGAGGGAAGGGGGAGAAGAGAAGGGGAAGGTTGGGGCAGGGGGAAAGGAGGGCAGTGGAGGAGGGGGTCATCTGAGCAGGGTGGAGCACAGGCCCGCCTCCTCCACCCCCTTGTCCCCCCCCAGCATGTGGAGCTCCTCCAGGTCGAGAGGGTCGATCTGCAGGGGGTCATCCAAGCTGAATGGGTCGTCATCAAAGCCCAGGATGGGCAGGGTGTCTAGGTCGTTGTACACTGTAAAAAGATGGGGAGGGTAATGGAGAGAGATGGAAAATGTGGAAGATATATACCAGGGACGTGCACAGGCAATGGGTAAGGTTGCCCGGGCAACTGCCCATTTGCCCTCCTTGAGTCAAAATGCCCCTCCGAGGAAAATAAACAATAGTGAATTTAAACAGCTGCAGAAATTCATGTAGACCTAGATTTTAAAAATTGCCACCCGAAACATTTCATAAGGTGGCCTTATTCACTTCCAATCGATGGGCCGACTCAGTGCACGTCCCTGAGATACACAGTGCCCTAGGTGTTTACTGGACAGCAGGGCACACAATTAGCAGCATCCACTAGCCAAACACTGGTAACATATGCAAGAGGCTAGTACATTTTCTATACGCCACCCCAAATAACTATGATAATCTATAAAGTGGCTGGTGAAATGTGAACATTCGTTAGCCATTTGGCCGATGGACAAAAGAAAGTACATTTGGCACCATGCTGAATAGATGTATCCAGGTTTTATGTCATCATCTTTTCTTTTGGATAAATAAAGGGTCAAACTAGAAGTCTTGCTCGATGGGTCCTACCTGTCATGGGCATGTTCTGGAACTCTGTACTGCTGTGGTTCTGGAACTCTGTACTGCTGTGTTTCTGGAACTCTGTGCTGCTGTGGTTCTGGAACTCTGTGCTGCTGTGGTTCTGGTCCATCCCCGGCAGTTCTGACCAGGGAGGCTCCTTGCGTAGCTGGACCAACTGGAGGGAGAGATGGAGAAAGGAGAAAGAGTGTGAACTATAAAGAGGGAAGGGGAGACATATGTATAAGAGAGAGACTCAGAGAGGAAGGAGTTCCCACCTGCTGTGAGAGAGCTTCAGTCTGGCTGGGTGTCAGGTGGAGGCCCACGTAGCCTTTCTGGAGATGGTCCAGGGAGGAGGGACTCTGACAAAACAACAACACATCTGTTGACCACAGACAAGAACCTGGGACCAAACCAGACATGACACCTGAATCCCCGATCGTAAGCAGGCAGCATCTCACGATCCACACCAGACACACCCAGAAATAAGATCATTTTGTTAGGGTATGGGATCATGGTAAGAGTTGTGGTAGTGCAATATAAAGGGTCGTTCCGACCTCTAAATCTGATTGGTTGACAGCCGTGGTTCATTGACAATATACCATGGGTAAACCCTTTCATAGTTCAAGAGATATTACTGCACATCCACATGGATTATCAGTGCAACCACTGCACAACCCGTGGGTTACTTGGCAATGTACCACACCCTTTTGAAAGAAAGGGGTTCCTGATGGTGGTCTTACCTGGGAAGCAGCCTCCAGAGTCTGGGGTGGCCTCCTCTGCTGGCCCCAGCCCATCCCCGGGTTCTGTCTCCGGCTCAACTCTCCATTAGGAACCTTCTGCAGGTCGGTACCCTGGAATGGCAAGTATGGCCGCTGGTTACCCCACTGGTGCTGGTCACTGTGCTGCTGCTGGGGAAACTGGCCGCCATGTTGGATCTGCTGGGGCTGGAGACGCACACTCTGCGGCTGGGTTTGGTGGGGGTGAGGTTGTGGATGAGGCTGAGAGTGGGGCTGGGGATGGTGGGGGAGAGGCTGGGGGTGAGGGTGTGGGTGCTGGTTTGGGGTCGGATGGGGGTGCTGGAAATGTTGATATGAATGAGTGTGTGCTTGTTGATGTTGTTGTAGGTAAAGTCTTTGGTGATGTTGGCTGAGTTGCTGTTGACTTGACAGGTCCTGCCTGTCTGTCTGAATATGCGGGTACAGGTAAGGATACACCTGGGTCTGCCGTTGTTGATGTTCTTGGATATGTTGTTGGTTTTGTTGATGGTGGTGTTGTTGATCTTGTTGATGGTGTTGATAATAGTGTTTTTGTGACTGGATGTTTTGTTTCTGTGGGAGCTGATGTGGTTGTTGTGGACAGTGTCCTGGTCGGAGTTTGTCCTGGTGCTGTGCTTGTGGCTGGAGCTCCAGGCAAGTCTGCTGCAGCTGTGCCTCCGATACGGAGAGCTGCTGCTGGGGCAAGATGGGTCCCTGGGCTGGGGGGTGGGTGGGCTGGCTCCCCTGGTTCGTGTTCTGCTCCTTAGGTACATGGCCTCTGGTGTCCAGAAGAACTCCCTACCAAGAGAAATTGAGTTTTAAAGTTTTCCTAGATGGTATTGTGATGGTGGTACGACTGTGGTGGTATTATAGTATGTATCTCTAGGCGGTGATACCACTGTATTAACCTGCAAGGGTTTATCTTTAGCTTTATGTTGACTTATATCAAGGTGTGTTTAGATCATTGGGGAAATTATACCTCGGTGTTTTAAGATAAGTGTATATATATTTAGGTGTGTTACAATAAGTGTATTTATCTCTTGGTGTGTTGAGATAATAGTGTATCTCTTAGTTTGTTAGATATTAGTTTATTTATCTCTTGGTGTGTTGAGATAATAGTATTTTTATATCTCCATGTGTTGAAATAGTAGTTTTATCTCTGTTTGTGTTTAGTGAAAATAACTATGAATTATTAATGACATATTTCATAATAACCGTACCTGAGTTATGGAGGAGAGGGTCGGTGAGCCAACAGGAGAGAACTGCTTGGTCTGGTGCCACCGAGTCTCTCCACCAGGGGGCACCACCAATGGACTGAGAGGGGTCCGCCTCCTGGACACGGATTGGCCAGTAGGACGCGGGGAAGCGGACAGGGAGGAGGAGGAGCACGAACGAGACCCACCAATCCCACTGCTGTAGCTGCAGTGGCTGGCAGCCGATTGGATGGACTGTCCACTGAGGGAAGAGTTGCTGAGGAAGGACTGCAGGGATTGGTTGCTGGGCGAGGACTGGAGGGAGGGGTTGCTTAATGACAGGTGTAAGGAAGCAGAGTTTAGGGAGCATGGGAGGGAATGGCTGCTGAGAGATGATTGGATGTTGGGGTGACTGAGGGAGGAGGGGAGCAGAGGGTTGCTGATAGAACCCTGCAGAGACACACACAGACCTGGGGGAGGGAGGAGAGGATAGAAGAGAGAGAGAGGGAGGGAGGAGGAGAGGGACGGAGGGACGGAGATAAAAATAGTGATGAGAGAGGTAGAGACAGAGATAATCAAAGAGAGAGAGAGAGTGTAGGCAGTTGAGGGGAAAAGAGTGGAAGAGAAAAAGGGGGTGGAACAGAGAGAGTGTAAAAAAGAGAGTAAACACACATACCCTCTATAAATAATAACACATTTAATAAATCTATAACTTAATCAATTAAACAATTATTCAATCAACCAACGATTTGCTAAACCAATCAATGATGATCTCACCTGGCAGGTGGAACTGGTCATCCCGGGCCACCAGGTCTTTTAGGTCAGAGTTTGTCCCTGGTAGGTGTCCTGTGCTGCAGGCCATGCTGAGGGAGCCAGGGAGGCTGTCTGAGTCCAGGCTGGCGCCCCCTGGATGTGGGGAGGGCAGGTGCAGGCTGGAGAGGTCTGGCAGGGAGCCACTGGCACTGAGGGCAGCAGGAAGGTCCAGGAGAGAACCAAGCTGCTGGTCTGGGGAGGACAGGATTCTGGAGAGAGGAGGGGAGGAGAGGGCATGAAGGAGAGGGAAGAAAGTAACAGATAATCTTGCAGCAGAAAGGGAGCGAGAGGAGAGAAGGAGAGAAAGAGAGAGCGAGAGAGAGCTTCAGAGATGAACATTGTTTTCAGAGTAGCTGATCCTGGTAGAATAGATGACTTACTTGATACCAGGAAACTCACAGGCCTTGTTGTGTTCCACAGCCGACTAGGAAAACAGAACAGCTTTAAGACACTAATATACAAGGACGAGACAAGTAAACTGAAGAATACCCATATCAAACTGCAAATACTAACTTCAGTTGCAAGATTCAAACAATTAAATATATACACAGTACATATAATACAAAGGATGCCTTGCTTATTGTGGTGACCATCCCACAGTAAACATACCTTCCTGGAACTTTGTGACAGTTTCCCCTCTTCTAGAACATTCTCCTCTATGGGGGGCACTGGGTACGGAAACACTGCAAGGACAAGAGAGAGAGCGTCTTGACGTTCACACTTTACTAAAACTCCACTGGTTATTAAAGATAACTCCTGAGAGCTAAAGCCACTTAAAATTGCAAATTTTAAATTTTGAAACTACATTTAGATCCAACAGATCTATAACCTTGCTCCTGGAGAGGTTTACACTACAATCCCAGTTTATAACCCACAACTCAAACCCTAAATCTACCTAACCTTACTTACACATACAACCTAATTAATAGCATTGGGTGTGGTACAGTAAAAACCTAAAATCCTGTATCCGTGCCTTGTTTTACACCAACTTAATACAAAATGTAGATCTTAATGTTGTTTCAGATCTCAAGAGTGCTCGTCTTTGCCATCCATTTGACAGCTAGCATTTTATTTGTACAAAATGTTCAGTAGGGGTGATGTCTGACGAGACCGGGGGACATACTTCTGTGCCTGGTTCTCTGTGTGGGGCTCAACAGGTCTCCTGTGTGTGTGTTCCTCACGCTGGTGTGCAGAGCAGAGTCCGAGTTTGTCCTGTAGAGGAGAGGAGGTGGGGCGCAGGGGGACGACAGAAGGGAACGAGGAAGAGAGGAGGGAACAAGGCGATTGTGAGGAGAGGAGAAGAGGAGGAGAATGAGAGCAGGAGGGAAAGAGGGGAAAGACATTAGAGGACAGAGTACACAGTAAAGGTGATCCCTGTCCCACCTCAACACCCCAACCCAAACGCTACTTGCTTTGAACTGTCGCCTCTGACCTCACACTCTCTTGGGCTTGGAACATGTCTTGTTACATGTCTCACACATCCTTATGAAATAATCCTATAGGAGCTAAACATTCTTATCAACAATATAATATTATTATTCTTTGTTTTTCTACAGGCACACTCTTGCACTTTTGAGGTTCATGTTGTCTAATTGTAACTTGTTTAACTGCATGCGCTTTTGGTTCTTCCCATTGGCACTTATTTGGTTTTTCACAATGTATGCTTCATGTTTTGGCTACCCGCAATGTTTTTGGGGCTATCTCGTTGTTGTGATCAGTGACGTATGCAAGTTAAGCATGTTAAGCATGCATGTTAAAGCTCTCTCTTGGAAGTCGCTTTGGATAAAAGCGTCTGCTAAATGAATAAATCTATCTTTTTGTTTAATAACAGAAGATGTGTTTACCTGTTGAGTGCTGTCATGGAAGGCTGAATATGCTTGCTTGTGTCCATCTGGGTGCTTTCAGCCCAGCTCCTACAGGAAATATTAATAACTAGAGAGGGTGCAATTTCTGGGGACATTGTGAAGTGTGCTTGTGGCTGCCGCAGCTGGAGCAGCTTATTTAACTGTATCACCTCCAAAACATTTATTTAAATGAATATCAAATGTCTATAATCCTCAAATATTTGGATAAAGGCAAACGTTTTTATGGGGTGTACATACATTTTCATGTTACTAAAGGACAAACACATAATTGACATAACTGTATCTCAGTGGAGATTTAAGACTCTTTTCCCTAAATTTCATCTCAGCACTCCTTAAATAAGTTTTAGTGCTCTAACTTAAGAGTTTGCAAACCTGTCTGTTAGTGGCAGATGACAAACAATTACAGGTTCAAAGTGCTTTAAGCAGGTTTAATTTCCAGTGTTACCATGCACCTTTACGTTGGTAATCTGCCAGTAAAACCAGTAAGTAGCAAGTAGGTAGTTAATTTCATGGCGCAGATTAAGAACACAAGTCACATTCTCATTGGGGGCTGAGCCCCCCTAAAGGTCTGATCCTAGAATCACCCTAAGTCTAATTATTATTGATGAAGACTGCACAGATTGAAGATTATAGCCCATTCATATGTGGTTTCTTGTTTAAAATAGATTTTGCTGCCCACATAGCTAGCCATACCTGACAACAAAATACAGGGTGTTGATTATGTAGCTAATGTAGCTACATATGTAGTATTTTGCATTTGACTGTTTGTTCCGACTTCAGCTCGTCTTTTGCAGTTTTAGCTAGCTCCTAGAAGCTAACTAGCTGGCTGACTAAATCCGTGAAACCAAGAAAGCAAAAACTGTAGAAGGAGTTAAGGCTGGTATAATAATTAAATAATAAGAATATATATGAGATAACAATAGCAGACATCCCAACCTGCAAAAACTAATTTCAGGGAGATGGCTTCACCGGCTATTACCCCCCCCGCCCCCCCTTTCCTGGTAGCAAGCACACTAATAAAGTACTTATTTAGCAGACACACTTATCAAAAAGGACATACAGGGAGGATCTGAGCCTGTGAATTCTCTACCACAAGTACAGAGAAGCAGTGACAAATCACTGTCATGCTCTGTGTGTATTGGCTCTCTGGGCGTGTCAAATCACTTTGGATCCTTTTACAAGCAATGTCACAAAGGGTTTTTTAGAGGCCTACACTGGATGTGACGTACGCCTTTTCATTGATATAATAGAACAAAGCACCTTTCAGACATTTCTTCCTCCCCCCCTAGTTTCCTCCCCCCTTCTCCATCCTATGCCTTTCTTCTTCCCTCTCCTGCCTCCCTCCTGCCCCCTTCACACTCTTCCCTCACCCCTCTCCCCACTCTCCGCCTTCCTCCTCTCTAGTGCCTCCTTCCTCCTCCTCCTGTCTCAGACCGTCACCCAGCCTCGCAGTGGTCTCAGGATAATCGGACACACACACTTGCCCTTGCACCTATTGTTCCGACTGAATGTGTGATAACACCTTTTAAATGAAATATAAGGTTTATAATTCAGCATTATTATATATCATATCAAATACATCTTCAGCTTACCTTTTCCAGCAAGGCTCCGCAGGGGGAGACAGATGGACTGGCCTGTAGGGAGCACTGTCCATCTGGGCGAAGGGGAGTTAAGGCCAACCTGCAAACTGTCCTCTGGAGTTGTCATCCGTATTATTGGCATAAACCAATTCCTAGTAATCAGGTTTCTCAATGTTCTCACGCAACGTGCCCTACCTTCCCCAAGTCCCTAAGTGGATCAACCCTTAAGCTTTAGCTTAGCAGGCTAATTAGACAATGGAGCAGGGGGATTTGGGGTATATTTGTTTCTAGACAGGAAGCAGATTAGTAGTAAACACCATATGAAATCTCAATAGTTTAACCACTTTCTCTCTCTACAGAAGCAACCAGATACTCGAGCTACATTTACAGGCATGGTAAGGATACGTGTCGTCTGACAGATCGAACTGGAAAGCTCAGCTGTCCGTCACTCTGTCCTGGGTCTGCCATTGGACGGCGTCTCGTGGGGCATCCTGAGTCACGGCCACAGGAGGGCGGGCCCTGGAAGTGACAATATTACTATTATTATTATTATTGAAATCCAACACATAACATCCCTCACATTACATCAGCAGGGTTTCCCACAGCACTTTTCAGTTATGGCGGCCGCATAAGCAACACACGCCAGGATTAAATTGAAAATATCCCACCCCTCCAAAACACTAGCAACAGTGCGCTGCCTGACTACTGCCGGGATGTAGGCAGACAAACAAGTAGCCTGCCAAATCATTGCATTTGGTACAAATGTCATTGAATCAGTAGTGCCCATCCAGCGATAATGATTGTTGTGTTGATTACAGTCCCGCGATGCCCACAAATATTGTATTGATTTATGTTACTGCCAAATCTTTAGATGTATTGGTGGTTATTAAGTAGTGCTGTCAAACGATTAAAATATTTAATCGCGATTAATCGCATTAATGTCATAGTTAACTCGCGATTAATCACAATTAATTGCACATTTTTATCTATTCTAAATGTCCCTTGATTTATTTTTGTCCCATTCTTTTTTCAAATTTTAATGCGATTATCAACATGGAAAAGTGGTTCGGATTGCTTCTTGCAAATATTTTTTGTTATTGAAAACAACATTGCAATCGCCTGGCTTTGACGAGGGGGCGGAGAATTCGCATCATCTGTGTGCTTGGCCATCAAGTGGTATTTCAGACTGGACGTGCTGCGATGATAGCTCAGTTTACAACGACAAAACACACAGATCACTTTGGTCTTGTCAATGGAACCATTTGGCAACTTTTTAAAAGTAAACTTTCCATTCAGAACCTTATTGGCATCCATTTCGGTGTCTCGCGCTCGCCATCCACTCGAAACGTAACGTTAGCCTACTACCAGAGAATGTCTCATATCCGTAAACGGGCTCAGCTACTATGCTTTAGCCGGATCGCAAGCCAAACAAGTGTGTGGCGTGCCTGTTGTTTTGTTTCCGGTCTAGCTAGATCCGGTGTGGTGTTGTAGTTTTTCCAACTTCGGTAGTTGTTGCAACAGCATGTGAAAAAAAACTACAAAGTCTGCTAGGCCAAAAAGAGCGTTAATCGCGCGATAAAAAAATTGACGCCGTTAATTTGGGTTTGCGTTAACGCCGTTAATAACGCGTTAAACTGACAGCACTATTATTAAGGTGTGAAGTATTTCAGAAAATATGACAAAACGTGCTTTTCAACAACATTAACTACCCTGCCTTTAATACCATGCTGTACCAAAACAAAAGGGTGCTACCAAATAAGAAAGTTGGTGGCACCAGTGCTAGATCATTGAAACGTTAGTCTGGTATCCTGAGTAGTCTAATCTGGCAGCAGTAAACAGGCCTGTAGGCTTCACCCTGGCTCTCACCTGGAAGTCTGAGGGGTTCCTCCCGATCTGGTTGACGTTTGGCAGGGAGCCTCCGTAATACAGGCCCTGGCTTCGGGCCTGACGCGCCCTCTGCACCAAAACCTGCGATGAGAGTAGGAGGACGTGGGAGGATAAGTAGAAGGAGGAGAGAAGAGAAAAAAAGAAAGGTAAGAGAGAAGAAAAAGAAGGTGGAGGGGAGAAGAAGAGGGAGGTGAAGAACAAATACAGGAGAAGGAGTTAAGACAACAGTTTATATGTCTATGAGCCTAGTCAGGCCTAGTCTAAGTATGGGCCTGGTCTAGTTATGGTGCTGGTTATGGTTGGTCTGGGCCTAGTTATGCTAGTTATGGGTCTGGTCTGGGTGTGATGCAGGTCCTGGTCTAGGCATGGGACTGGGTTTGGCATGGGCCTGGTCTAGGTATGGGTCTGGAGTAGGATCTTTGTGTATTGGCAACACAGGACTTGGCCTGGGTACAGGAATTAGAATGCTACAATGAGCAAGTGAGTGGCCATGGCAAAGTGCCCAGAGAGAGGGAGAAAGAAAGAGAGTGAGAGAGAGAGAGAGAGAGAGAGAGAGAGAAAGAGAGAGAGAGAGGGAGTGACTAAAAGAAACAGAGAGGGAAGAGGACGGGACGGGACTAACCCTGCGTGTCCGATACAGCAAAGCGATTTGAGCTTAGATTTCCACTCATTTTCGATGAAGCTGGAGAAATCGCCTGCATGATGCATTGTGGGAAGGCGAGCAGAGTGAACAGAGCTGAAATATGTTCAACTTCATGTAAATGAGGAGTGTTTTTTGCGAGCGCGGCCAATTGGATTGTTTTCTTGTTTCTTGTAACGTAGCAACCTTTCATCATGGTAAACATTTCTAGCTTTCACAGTTTCAAGATGGAAGAGAAACTAATTGTCTGTGTGGCTGCACACCCACTCCTGTTCAATATGTCTCTGAACAAACAAAAAAAATATGATGCAGGGTCCCCAATGTTGTCAGTGCTCCTGGTGTTTATTTTGTACTTTTAAGTCATGTAATGTGACAATGTTATGTTCTGTGCTAACTAGCTAGTCTATGTGTACTTTACACACACTTGCTAGCCCTAAAAAGTTAGTGGCTGGCCATAATGTTGCAATATATTTGCAGAGATTTCAAGGAATATGCTAAAACGTTTCTTCATATGTCAACATGTATGTCTGACAAATATTTTGTTTGTTTATATGGGCTGTGGTTTTCTACCAAACTCCAGTTGAAATCCAGCTAATGCCCAGCACACACAGTACAAATCATCAATAAAATATGTTAGTCAAAACAATACTAGCTTGCCAGTGAATGTTACTGAAAAAACATCTGAAGTTCTAGCTGCTATCAGAAATACTAACTATTACAATTAATTAATACTAAAAATGTGCCTAGACCCTATCTGACCAAAGTCTGCATGCTTGGCCATGACACCGTTATACAACTACAGTGACCTTAGAGAACTACAACTCTGCATTCACACGCCCCTGAGCGTGGTGCATTGTAGGAAGGATCTCAGCATTAGGGAGAGAGAAGGGTTTAAGGAAGGAAAGAGGAAACTGAGGAAGAGAGAGAGAGGGAGACCCGTATGGTTCAGAAGCTAGTGTTATGACATGATCCTGCAAAGCCACAGTCAGCGGCCACCTCCTCTCGGCTATTTAAAGTGCTGCACAACCTTAGCTGGTTCCTCAGCATGACGGGCTGCATTCAACTAATTGAATTAGTGTTTCTCCTTGGGAACTGAAATCTAGTAAGATTCATATAACTGCAAGGATACAAACTCAATAACAGGTCAACATATATCTGGTCTACACAGACACACTCCATGAATATGTAAAGAAACCTGAAAACTCCAGTGCAGACTGGATTTGTCAGTATCGAGAGTTAGCATTAGCATAGTAGTGAAAGGTCTGACAGCAAACATGGTAGTGTGTGGAGTTCTTATATGTAAACTGGACCCTGGAACTTCCTTCCACTATCTACCAAAATCCCACTCTGCTGCTAAAATGGTTGGAATTTACTAGCTCACATACCTGAAGGGAGCATCAGCAATGCTCAGTGTCTTTAGTTCAGTTCAGATATTGTATGTTTCACCACCACTTTCAATAGCATAAAAGATGCTAACTACACTTAACCTTCCATTCTTGTGTGTCTGTTAGTCACAGATTTTGGTGCACAACAGGCTCCTCAGCTGAGTCTGGGTCTGACTGAGGCTCAACATATGGAAGCCCACAACCTCATAAAATAGACACCTTATTTTGTAATGATGAGATATTTTCTTGTAATTATGAGATATTTTCTTGTAATTATGAGATTAAATCTCATAATCTATAACAGGAAAAAACAATGGTGGACAATAATGGTACTATCACAATTAATCTGCTATTCCTTCTCAGTATGAGACACTGGGAAATATTGATGTAGGCTGCTTGATGTTACCAAAAGGTACACATTCTCCATGTACTTCTATGTAAATCTTCCGAGATCCATATGGAGGAACTAAAAATAAAATTGAATGGCCAGTGCTGTCAATACAGATGTGTTTAAAAGCACTCTTTGGGTCTTGGGTATATTTAATGACACAGCAGCATTTTGTACAGGAGAGTATAGCTCACAGTATAGTTACATGGAGAGGGAATAAGCATGACATGTCACAGCTCAATTTAGAGCTCTTTGCTCTCTGTGTGATACACTGTAGCATAATCCCAACAGTCTTCAAATATCACCAATCTCATAGCCTCACAAACCATTTAACCCTTCAACATCAGAATTAGACGAAAGAATAAAGTGTGCATATGAATACGATTTTATTGCATGGGATGTGGAAGTCAGGTGAAACTTTGTGCTGAGGTTTTCCCAGTTTATTACATTCATGAAGATTAATGATGCCCTGCTTTACAGAAGTAGTTTGAATTGGTTCTTCCTCAGATCACATTAACTAACTACTACACTAACAATAATCAATTTCATGATCATTTCCTCAACTTCAGCAAACGTGTAGCTTCTTTGACCTGTCTATTGCAGTATCCGCCAAATATGCCTCATAAAAATGTGTCATCAATTTAATGACCATATAAAAAGAAATCCCTGTTCATACCAGCTGTTGTGTTACATTTACATTTATGCATTTAGCAGACGCTTTTATCCAAAGCGACTTCCAAGAGAGAGCTTTACAAAAGAGCATAGGTCACTGATCATAACAACGAGGTAGTCCCAAACATTGCAAGCAGCCAAAACATGAAGCATACATTGTGGAAAACTAAACAAGTGCCATAAGGGAAGACCCATAAGAAAATACATTTTGCACCACTGTTACAAAATAAACAGTGGTATTGTTAAGTTTATTTTCATTGATTCTTATTTGATGAGACACATTTTGTTGCAGGATCAAAGTCATGTGAGGCTTTATTGACGACCACTGCAGATTCAGTTAAATATTTGTGCTTATTCCTAATATATTCAATATCGAATGTTGATTCAAATTTTTTTCCTATTAGGCATGAAACGCGCTTTCCTCTCCCATGTTTCTTGAACCATTTTGATGAGCGCTGCTTTCAACGGCCGACCCAGCGCAAGCGCCCCCACACACACCCCTCCCGAAAGCGTATTGACATTGGTGTTTAGTCAAGACAGCTATGCTATGGCTACCTTCCAATACCTCAGTCTCGAAATGTAGTATAAACAGTTAGCCGAATAACAGCCTTGAGGTGGCAAAGTATAGCACTAGTTCCACATTCAACAGGTGCTTTTGACAAGTACTAAACTTTGAAGAAAATAAGGCAAGCTGAGTTTGATAGGCAGAGTTGTATATTATTGAAGAAAACGACGACGAGAACGTACGTCAGCTCACCAGACAACTCAAAACGGTGCACGTCTTCATCGTATCGAATACCAAGGGTATGCAATCTAATAATTTAAAGTTGAACTGAACCCCGCGCCCTCCGTCACTTTCGAATGTTTTGACTGCTAGGTAGCCAACTTGTCTATCTCTCGCAGCCCCTAAAAGTAACGGAGGCCTGCCCTCTTGACTTACCCTAGTGGACGTGATGTCCATCATAACCTCTTGAAAAGCCGCGGTGTCCTCCGCTTGTCGCTGGGTGAGGAGCGCTATTTTCTCGCTAAACTTCCGCGGATTACAGGAACCATTCGATCCCGGCCCCTGTCCATGACCATAGCCCCCGTTTCCCGTACCTGACATGAACATTATCCTAACGAATGTTATAGCTCTGATAACTTCCCTAACTCTCCCTTGAGAACGAGCTAGCTGGCTAGCTGTTGGCAATTCGAGACGGGCCACCTTCTAAACGTCTTTACAGAAGCGCCCTGGGATATGTAGTTCTTCCGTAAAGAAATTCAAGTTGTAAACACCACAATCCGACTACAAAACCCATTCTCAACCATATTGATCGCTTTAAAAAATAAAAAATAAATTCTACAGCTAGTTGGATTGTTTGGCCACGCTTTTTTTTAATCATACTGAAAGGGATTTCTTTCGTGCTGTCTGAATAGACCGGCTTGAAAATAAAAGAGACAATTGTGTTTTTGACACCCATTTTACATCAATCAGAGTGGTTCATAGTGTTAAGTGGAGCTCGTTGTGACAGCTTTCTCTCTGTCCATTAAAAAATCACCCATCTGAATCAAGTAGTAGGGCACCTGCTGACCTACTAGTAGTTTAGAAATTTGGAATTACTCGATTTGTCTAATGATATGCTAAGCCGTGTGTGTTAATAATGAGCCACCCTGGACCAAGCAGAAGGGCAGTAGTTTACAATCGCCCCTTTCATATAGGGATCCCAGAGGCATATAAAAACCGGTTCTCATTCCCAATTCGTCAAATAACAACGCTTTGTCACGGTCGATCTATGATTTATTAAATATGATTTCCTTATTCCATCTCAATTTGCAGATCCAGGCTATTTTTTACCTTCCTATCCAATCTTACTCCCAGACATGGGTGTGTGAGAGAGAGAGAGAGAGAGAGAGAGAGAGAGAGAGAGAGAGAGAGAGAGAGAGAGAGAGAAAGAGAGAGAGAGAGAGAGAGAAAGAGAGATTATTTCATGGAGTCTAGCAATAGCAACTTGCATGAATGTGAATATAAGCGGACTACAAATATAGCGCATGTTTGTGGTGTAAACGCTCTGGTGGAGCTCTGGGAATTGTAATTCTGTCTGTTCAAATTCATTTTATACTTTATTTGTCCTAAAGTAGAACCAGATTTGCTAAAGCTAAAGAATTTATCCTCTTTGGAAGATGGCCGGCGCTGTGTTGTTGGGGTTTCCCCTGGGTGCTCATCCTGCTCTGGGACATATTTTCTGCATTCTGCTACTTGCTTTTACAAGGTCCTTCCTCTCCTGGTCACGCAGCCAACGTAACTTGAACTTGGGTAGGGTTGCAGCAGCTAGTAGAGCATCATTATCCTCAAGAACACGTGCAAATCTGGTTTTGATTGCCTGAAATACATGACACAAAAGACATAACAAGAGTATTAAAACAAGTCTTAAAAACAAGTGTATTATACACATATTTGGCATATAGCATAAATCTGACTACATAGCCGTCACTACTAAATTGACCTGCACTTACATTACATTTACATGTATGCATTTAACAGACGCTTTTATCCAAAGCGAATTCCAAGAGAGAGCTTTACAAAAGAGCATAGGTCACTGATCATAACAACGAGGTAGTCCCAAACATTGCAAGCAGCCAAAACATGAAGCATACATTGTGAAAAAACTAAACAAGTGCCAAAGGGAAGACCCATAAGAGCATGCAGTTATAGAGGTTACAAATTAAAACAACATGAACCACAAAAAGTGCAGGACTGTACCTGTAGAAGAACAATGAACAGTAAAATATTTCACAGCGAGTACAAGACTTAACTTCGTTACAACTAACCTACAAGAGCAACAAGTCACTCAATAAGAGTCACTGTGATCCTGGAGGAAACTAACATCAGGTCCAGCCAAGCATTCCTAAGTGCCGTTGTACTCCCAGAACAAGTGTGTCTTGAGCCTTTTCTTGAAGGTGGGGAGACAGTCAGTGTCCCTGATGGAGGTGGGGAGCTGGTTCCACCATTGGGGGGCCAGGCAGGAGAAGAGCTTGTGTTGGGACCGGGCGGTCTTGAGCGGTGGGACCACCAGGCAGTTGTCTGAAGAAGACCGTAGGTGGCGGATGGGGGTGTAAAGTTGCAGGAGAGACTTGATGTACTCGGGTGCAGTCCCGTTCACTGCTCAGAAGGTCAGTACCAGGGTCTTGAATCTGAATCTGCACTTATAAATACTTATAAATACTTCACCCTTATAAATACTTCACACAAATAAATGCACTTGAGCTATTGATTGGATACATATAAATGCAAAATAAAATAGCAGCTCTTACCTGAACAATTGCCTCTGGTAGGCCATCAAGGATTGCAAGGTGTTTTTTTAAATCCAGAGTCTTGTGCTGGGGGCACACCACAGGATAATCGGGCCGATTTCGGCCCTTCCGACAATCCTAGGTAACATGTCCCGATTATCTTGATGGTTCCGCAGATTATTATATCAGATGTTCCCTTGGTGTGAGGTGTGTTAAGAGTGACCACACACTGTAGGAGCAAAACGGCCAAATCCTCATGTTTGTGGTCTCTCACAGTTTGAAAATCTTATACGATTTTTAAAAATCGTATAGTGTGTCCCCAGCATTAGACATCAACGTCTCCAGAGTGGGCAAGAGTGTTCCGTAAAAACTATTGTCCTCGCCTTGCAGAATGTCAAGAGCCACAGTAAGTGGCTTCATCACAAGACAATACTCTTTAAGGACCTGATGTTCCCTTTCACTGATGCATTTCATCTGAAGTTGGGAGGATATTATCTGCCTTCCCTCGAAGATCTGCACACCTCGAGGTCCCTGAGGCGAGCGAGGAAGATTGTGGCTGACCCCTCCCACCCTGGACACTCCCTTTTTCGGATACTCCCCTCTGCCAGAAGGCTGCGGTCCATCAAGACCAAAACCTCTCGCCACAAGAACAGTTACTTCACATCCGCTGTTGGCCACTTTAACAAGGCCAAGGACTCACACTGACTTTAAATCACAAGCTGCAAAATGACACCCCGCACATTGCAATTTGCACTATTGTATCGTTCTCTTGCACTATCTGTATATTTTAGGTTAGATTGTAAATTATGGCTACTTATATTTTATTTTTTATTTTGTATTCCCCTTAGTATTAGCTAGACCCTCCTTAGTATTAGCTAGACTTTGCTCCTTTTGTATAGTTAGTCCACATATTTAAGTTTCAATATTCCTATATGTTTAATGTATGCACCTCCCTGCCAAAGTAAATTCCTTGTTTGCGCAAACACTCATGGCGAATAAAATCCCTTCTGATTCTTCTGATTCTGAACATGGTCACAGTGGGATGGAACCACAGTCACCGGCACCACGTCAGTTTCCTGAAAAGAAACAAAAGATAATACATCCATCATTGTTTTATTTCAGACATTTAAGTTCAGCACAGCTCATCCATTTTCAGATAAAGGCATTATTAATTACTTGTGACATTATAACAAGCTACATCTCATGAACATCTTGTTGGCCATTTTCGACTTTGTGGTCCATCCAGAAATCTTATATTTGAAGAGACAATTTGGTATGCACTTTATCTTGGCTACATATTTTTATTGCATTGACTTACTGTGTAATAAAATCAACATACCCAGTTTTAAATGTCTGGTATACCAGTGTATACAACCTTTCAGACAGTGGTTTATCCCAACAACGGTTGTAATCTTCTGCCACGGGTTGAGGAAAGTTTCGTCTTTCCTTGGATCGTGGCAAAGGCATTCTGTCCAGTTAAGAATAAACTGTAAATTGACTTGCATGGCTATTCAAATAAAAGATTAATAAAGATAGTAAAATAACAAATACATTAAAACAAAAGTCGCGAAAATGCTCACTCTATAATATAAATTATTGTGTCGTTTGTCATGGTGATGCGTTCTCATTAATCACAGCCACAGGTGTGAAAAGGCGGTGGTCTATTACTGTAAATAAACTATTATAAATTATATATAATTTCACACAGACGTTGATTGTTGTCAAATGTCTCTCAGGGAAAATAAGGACTTCAAGTTATGTTCTATGTTCTATATTATTAGCCTATGCATACGATTGTTTATCATCACCCATACACTTCATTAACTTCTCACATGAACAAATATTATGTATACTTCACTCCCAATTTAGAGAACTGTGCACTGGTAAATATGACGCGCCATCAGCTGACCAACAAGGAAGCCGTCACGTGATTTACCTTCAACTTCCCAGACAAAACAAATATGGCTTCGGTTACGACAGCATACACTTTTATGCATTGTGTGTTGTTTTTGCTTTTAACAGTTCGTTTTTCCTCGTGTTTTATGAACTGGGGTGATGGCTACCGACGGAAGGTGAGATTATAAACCAAGCTCCTTGAAAAAATTATAGAGAAAGGCACTTGATCAAGCTTTGCTGACTTAACTTCCTTGTGCTAGCCGTCTCAATAGCTGACGCCACCGGAATGTTATATAAATTCCTATACATCATTTGATTGTCCCCGTCCAGTTTGAGTCACTTACTAAAACAATTATATCGTATTTAATGACCTAACAGCTGCAGTGCTGGGGAAGTAACTTTAGGTGGTTTTTGTCCATGTATTGGATACAACCGGTTCATGTGAAGTTAGGATCAAGGGAGTTGTCTACACTACAGAATGAATCTATCAATAGTCTAGATAGTACTCTCTTATACAAGAACACAAGTAGATCTAAACATTGCATTTAAGAATAAATCTCTGAGATGCTACAGTAGGTGTTGTAGCCTACAGCTCACTGCTCGTGTGGCTCTCATATATGAACGGAGATGAGACAGACGTCTGGGCTAACGTGAAGGGTAGTCAACATGTATTCGACCATCAAACACTTAACAGTCAGATCTCTAGCCTGCTGTGCATAGACTGTAATGACACTAAAACAATGTTGCTCATTGCTTTACTTCAGCTTTCTGAGTGAAGCGTGCTCCCCCTGTTTATTTAACCATGAACAAGTATCAGTAAGCTACTAGCAGAGAAAGTCCATACATTGCATTTGTTTATTCTATCTATATAGATTTCTAGTGGATTCTCAACGTATTGGAGCACGCATTGGTGCTGGTGACTGTGCCTCTTAGGCCGCAAGGTGAACCACGAAAAGTATTTTAGTAAATGATTCCCGCTCCACCGTCTGGCATCTACACAATCTTTATCTCCTCTTGAATGATCACCTGTCGAACCGTGCCACCAAAAGCCTATTACGCTCTGAACAAACTAGTTGTGCTTAGAACATAGACGCATCGACAATCGACTGGAACAGGGTTCACCTTACGGCCCATCTCTATCACTGGATTCTCATAGGTGTCTCTGGAGTTGAACCCAGGTCTCGGTCCCTCGCTCACTCCGCCCCCTGGTGTTGGCCTGGTGCACGCGCGGGCCGAGGGTGTCAACGACACGCTGCACTACCTCTTCTGCAGCCAGGGAGCGCCGGCCTTGCTTCTGGTGCACACCAACTCTTCGTCCTCCACTCTGGAGGTGGACTGGCGTGCCTTCCTGGCTCGCAATACCTCCGGCAGCCTGAGGGTGGAGCCACAGAACAGCATCCTCTACAGTAACGCTGTCGTCTTTACCAGGGTGAGGTGTTATTACGACTGTTGAGTGTGTCAAAGAGTTTTGAACCACTCTCTTCACTAACCCGTCCACTCACTTCTAACCCCTCACTTCTAACCCCTCCGCTCACTTCTAACCCGTCCCCTCACTTCTAACTTCTAACTCCTCACTTCTAACTCCTCACTTCTCCAACCCCTCCCCTCACTTCCAACTCCTCACTTCTCTAACCCCTCCCCTCACTTCTAACCCCTCCCCTCACTTCTCTAACCCCTCCCCTCACTTCTAACCCCTCCCCTCACTTCTCTAACCCCTCCCCTCACTTCTAACCCCTCCCCTCACTTCTCTAACCCCTCCCCTCACTTCTAACCCCTCCCCTGTGTGCCACCCAGCTATGGGAGTACGACGATGTGAACGACACAGCGGACCCCTCCAAAGTGCCCCCCTCCAGCTTCCTGGCCCCCTACGAGCTGCAGACGTTCACCTGGGCTGACCTCAACGCCACGCTGGACCCTGTTTCCCACACTGCACTGCTGTGCGGAGGCGACGGCGGGGACAGCTTCTCCAATGGCTCCCTCTGTCTGAAGGTGAATGTAACCGCAGCCTTCATTGTCCCGTGGCACAGTGTTGCACGAGTCTTCGTCGTTGTTAAGGTCACCGCCATAATATCCTATGTGCAATGGAATATGCAGAATATGAGTCTGAGAACTCTCCATTGGGCTGTGACTATGGGGCGTGTTTCAACCGAACTCTAAAACAAATGCCTCTTCGCTCAATTGGATAGACCTACAACCAATCAGAGCAACGTAATATGTTGTTTGTTGAAAACGAATTCAACCTAAGCGCTCTTTCGTGACGTTGTTGATTACGTTACTGTTGATCCTCTGTCCATCATCATATAAAGCCCGCCCTGGCAATTTCATTGGTCCGACCAGCTCCTGGTCTTATATAGTTTGTCCCCAATACGAGCCCCTCCAGACCCAACTTCCCGACCAATTTTTTGTGTGGGCGGGGCTAAGTTGGGCTGGCAGCCAACTGCGCTATGAGCTTCAAGAAGCCACTTTGGATTATTAGCATAGAATACTGAGGAAAGTGGAAATCGTAGTCTTTAAAGCCTGTAGCACTGTTATTAACACTTTACGTGAAGGTAACATTAACTACCACGTAACCACAAAGCAACACCCATAGTAACAACATAGCAGGGCGAAGCAGATGTCAACAACGATCTTGTTATGATAACTCAACCTTTAAGAGCCCCTTTACAACCCTTTAGCCCCATACTCTGCCTTCTTACACTTTTGTAATAACCTATACCTCTTAGACTTATTAGTACTATATAATATTCTACCCAATTCAATTACATAATTCCTATGAACCTCTAATGTTTTTAATATAGATATACATATAGTTACTTCAGTTACATGGTAGTTAATGTAACCTCATTGTCACATACTAGATAAAGTGTCGCCAGACTGTTTTGGCTCATGAAGCCTCTCTTCTTCCTGTTAGTTCTCAGCCTTCGAGGCGGCGGGGCGTGAGCAGGGTTGGCCCAGCCTCCTACACAACGCAAACTCCTCCCAGATCAGTGTGCGGCTCGACGGGGTCAAGCCACGATCCAATGGGTCCAGGTTTTCCCTGGAGCTGCAGTCGGTGGGCGGAGCCTATCCCATGAGCAGAGTGGACGTGCTTCGCTCCATCGATGACGAGTACACCCCGTCTATATTCAAGGTGACTGTCTGTCTGTCTATCTGTGCCTGTCTGACCCTCTACTGTCTGTCTGCCTGCCTGCCTGTCTGTCCGTCTGTCCCACCATTGTCCTAATTCCTCAGCCTGCTGGTTGTTGACGTTTCTCCCTCCTCCAAGGTGTCTCAGTGGGTGTCGTCTCCCCCCAACTCCTCGTCCTCTGGGCTAGGCTACGCCCAGTGGAAGCCCGTAGCCTATCGGAAAGCTAAGCCCGTATTTGAGGACGCCACCCCTTGCCACCACTCCCTCCCAGATCCCCTGGCCCGGCTCCCACCCTCTGGCCTGGTCCTGGCCTTCTACACGGAGGGCTCCCACTCCCCCACCACCGGCCTCAACATCTCCTTCAGTATTACTGGAGACCCCTACTATAACACCACCAACTACCTCAGCTGGTAGGGACTCCTGCCGTACACACACACACCAGGTCCCCTTGTAACTGTATAAAAGGTATTTTTCTTCATAAAGCGACTTTGTTTCTCTTATCTACCCCTCTCACTCCTGGCTCCCTCCCTTCTCCTCCCGTTCCCCCTCTTCCTCCTTTTCTCTATCCTCACTCTGATGAACTCTCCTGCTCTCTGTATACACCCCTTTGTGTCCCCCCTCTTCGTCTTCTCCATCTTTCTCTCTCCTTCTATCTCCTTCTCTCTCTCCCTTCCATCTCTTTCTTCCCCCTCTCCATCTCCTTCCCTTTCTCTCCCATTTCTCTCTCCCCCCCTCTCCATCTCCCTCCCCTCTCCATCTCCCTCCTCTCCATCTCCCTCCCTCCTCTCCAGGACCGTTCTGGTGGGTCTGGGTTCTGCTCCCATGGATTCCTTCTCTACTTTGGTTCTGACCATCATGGCGGTGGGCTTGGGTAGTCCTCTGCTGATTATCCTGCTGGGCGGAGTCTGGGTCTGCGTACGCGGGAAAGCCACACCCACGCCTGCGGCCTATGAACCAATCAACTGAGGCCAAACGGCAGAATGGATTTACATTGCCCCGCCTTCGACCGTTGGCAGACCACTGAGAAGAGGCTCTCTGGTTTCAGGCAGATGTCGCTAAGACTGAACCTTTTTTTCTAAATTGCACTGATGGACATGCAGAATCAACGACTTAGGTGGAGCATTAGACGGATGCACTTCCCAGAATCCCTCAGTTGAATCATCAGATTTGTTTGTTTACACTGTTTGTCTCTACACAAGAAAGACTTTGACCAACGCCGAACATTCCAGTTAGTGATGTTTTATTAGGGTATTTATCGAACGTACTTTTTGCCAGAGACAGCATTTTTTAAAAGCAAGCAGGGCTGTGTCACTGGTCTCTCATTGCAGATGATAAGACTCGCAAGGATAGAGAACAGGTGAATGATCTGAAATATAGTAGAGACCTCAGAGAAACAGAGGAGAGGGAAGGTAGGGAGAGGAGGGGAGGTGGGGTAGGGGGAAGAGGGGGATGGGGAGGGGTAGGGGGAAGAGGGGGAGGGGGAGAGGGAGGGGAGGGGGGGAGGTAGGGGAGGGGGGGAGGGGAGCGGGAAAGGAGAAGAGGAGAAGGGAACCTCAGGGAAAACCGAGGAGAGGCAACTTCTTATCGTTCCGATGCTACTCATGGGTACATTGTCACAAGTGTAAACACAGCAAGTGTAACAAGAACGGCGATAGAGATGATCAAATCATTGAGAATTCTCCTGACTGCATTACAATATCCTGCTGGCTCAGGCCAACTCAAGGTGACGTAATGACTTTCGTTCTACAGCAGATCTGACGGCTGCTGTTTTCTGCTTAGTGTTTATCCCACAGGGGTGGAAGACAGGAGTATGAATGACAGGAAGGGTCAAGGAGACCTAGAGGAGGATGGTCAAACTGTAATGCTTTTGCACTCTGGTTTAAGTTTGGAAATTAATTCATAGGGACTTTCTCTTTGCTATGCAGGGCTGTTTTAAGGGGATTTGTTAAGTATTTGATCACTGTGGCGATTGAAGATCGTCTTGTTATTAATAATGAAATGGAACAAATGATTAAAGAACGTTTTCTGTTGTAGGGTGCTATGGTGAATTCTTTCATCTCACATCTACTCATGCACAAGCACACACACACACACAAGCACACACACACACTGCCTGATCTTTTCAGCTCTACCGAGACCTCAATGACGAGTATCTTAAAGGATCAGAGCATCATCCCTCTTTCTGTACACCATCCAGCCCCCCCCCCCAGCACACACACACATGTACATTCACACATAGACACACGTACATGCGTCCACACACATACAAACACACACATGCCTGTTATGTATTAAGAACATCTGTCTAGTGCAGATAGTTTGTTTACACACACATTATCGCTCGCTTAAATCAACTCGAAATGCCCTCTAATGACATGAGTGTTACAAAGGTAGATAGTGTGGGCTCACTGGGCATGAGTAACTCAAAGGGCCTAGGTTCGATTCCCAGGTGAACGATGGGATTTAGTTTGTTAATTGATTGCAGAACAGGATAGCATTAATAGAACAGAGGCAGTAGAAAACGCACACACCCACATCAACACAGCATCCAGTCAGTGCACTGAGGGAGTGGGCTGAGCAGTGTGGTGGAAAGCTCCTCAGTGTTGGGATGAAAACAAACCAGCATTTGCATCTTCATTCCACAGACGACATCATGAAGCAATATAGAATTCGTAAAGTTATCTATTAAATAATAATTCTGATAAATAAAACACTGATAAATTATATATGGATATAACATACTTTACACACCTGTAATAGTGTTTTTATATTATTTCATGTTTTTATACCGAACATGAAGAATAACCAGATTGAACCTGCATACTTAAATATTAATGGGTTCATTCATTACAAATGATTTGATGCTTTGCCCGAGGTTAAAGATAAAGAAGTGTATATTGTGATCATAACAATGTTTATTAGCTCTGCATGAGCTTGGCAACTAATCAAAACCTCAGGAATGTTTCATCAGTATGTAACCTACATGCATCTTGACTTTGTGAGGGCACAACTTCAAAAGAAGCAGAGGAAACAGCCTGCTGCCTCTGATCGTGACTGTCTGGTGACCTGATGAAATCACCCTGTGAGCAGGAAGAGAAACAGGGAGTACCAGCTGGCGTCTGTTATCTAGTGATGTCGCTCGATACCTGCACATCCACAGAATCTACAAACGCAGAATGTAATCACTGCTGGATTTAAGACTGTCAGTAGATACCCTTGGTAGATGATGACATTATTCCTCTGGAAGGTCTGTGAACCAGCTGAGACTGTACGGATCTCCCTCCTTGCCTGAGCTTGTGCGAAACTCAATCCCACCTCAAAACACTTGATGACTTGTTTCTTGTAAGTATTCAGAACCGACTCTAGGGAACTAGGGAAGCAGATGGACTTCATCATTTATAAGTTTTGATTTAATTACAGTTAATAAATGAAATGATAAACGTGCACACGTATCCAAAAAATCAATACATGTTTCTTGCATATCCTCTCCCCTTTTCTCCCTGTCCCTCTAATACTGTCATCGTCTGTCAAGCATAGCAGAAATGGTGTGTAAAATGATGTCCAGAAAGTTAAACTGTGTTTTTCTACAGTAGCTCTCTCTCCACTCAAGGATCCAGATGTTCAGCCAATCAGACAGATCCTGGTTCCAGGACGCCTCTCTGTGATTAAACTTCACTGTGATCAGAAGCTGGTTGGCCCCTATTGGTTCTGATCACTCCAGCTCTGTATGGAGGAAGGTGGAAGGTTTGGAAGGTGTGTGTGTGTCTTCACCCACAGGGGGCGCCATAACCATTTAACTGCCTCGTTCTGTCTCTGTCTCCGTAGTCTGGAGGAAGAAAGGAGATGAAGATGGCCTCGACAGCTCACCTCACAGGACCGCCGTGATGGGAGTCAGATGGCTGAGCGGTTAAGGAATCGGGCTAGTAATCAGAAGGTCGCTGGTTCGATTCCCGCATGTGCAAAAGCACGTCGCGTCCTTGGGCAAGGCACCCTACTTGCCTCGGGGTAATGTCCCTGTACTTACTGTAAGTCGCTCTGGATAAGAGCGTCTGCTAAATGACTAAAATGTAAATGATGGCACAAACGTTTTGGGAGAAGATGACAGTCGGGGCTGTGATGTTTTGTCTGGGATGAGTACAGCTCTGTGATAGAGCACTTACAACAGATCATGAAGGCCCCAGGTTCAAACCCCCTTTTGTATGTTTCTTTGGGTAAACGCTTCTGCTAAAGTCAAATGTTTTTTTTAAATGACAATAGAGTGGTTGTGCTCCTGGCAGGAGCAGAGCTGAATGAAGAGGAGATGAGTGAACCCTGGTGCTCTGATGCCTTGGATACCAGCGGCAGTCTTATCTCTTCTCTGCACGCCTACGCACCGTAGTCAACAGTTTCCTGAGGACAGAAGGTTAGCCTCCTGACTCCTGATCATTTCCATCACAAAAACATATTTCAAGGGACAGAAACATGAAAACACGGTTTGTCTTCTGTTTTAAATTTATGCATCAAACTTTATTAACAAACTAGCATGACTTGGCTATTTCTGAGGTGGTTCACATTGTGACATCGTTGGAAAGCCCCATGATGTCTTCTTAATTGGACAAAAGAATGAATAACAGAGGGCGGGTAGGATTGCAAAAGTACAAGCGCTAAACTATCGTGGACATAATTGAACGGGTGGGTCAGAGGAGGTCAAAATGAACATATCCTTATGTCTGTAGCTAGGCTAAACACTGCAATAAACCTACACTCCAGTGACCTAGATAACGCCTTTAAGGACACAACAAGACTTATACATTAGCGCCGTGTGAGTCCGTTTTTCTAACACCCGGTTTCATCTCTGCATTCGGGCGGTGAAATGTTGAATATTTCATCAGTTCCATGAAATACACGATATGGAGACATCTGGTTGTACCTAAGACAACTCTTGTGACAGAGCAAATACACATGCTGCAGCCTCCAGCTGTGGAACACACGCACGCCTGCATGCATGTACACACACATGCGCATACAAAGACACGCCTCCACGCACACACGTGCACATATATACATTATATGCACACACACACACACATACACTTTCACCCCACTGTTGCCCCTTCCCATCCTAGTGAAGCAGCCAATCAGAGTGCAAGGGCATGTCCAAGCCTTATATGGAGTCCCAGGTTGAGATGGCCTCTGATCACTCAGACTAAAGAGCAACATTTGCCTTCTGTTGTGCGACACAGTGAATTTCTGTCTCATCTCTCGCTCTCTGTTGCCCATTTTATCTGTGTACATCTCTCTCTCACATACACATACACACATGCACACATACTGTTCCTCCATCTTCACCTTCTCTAGCATCTCTCTCTCCCTCCTTCTCTCCCCTCTCTCTGTATCCCTCCCCCTTCTCTCCCATCTCCCATCCCTCTCTCTCTTTTTTCCCATTCCCTCCCATCTCTCTGTTTCTTTCTCCCTGCCTTCCCCCTTCTCCCCCATCTTTCTCTCTATTTATCTGTCTCTCCCTTCCTCTCCTCCCCCATCTCTCATTCCCATTCTTCCTCCATCCCTTCCGCTCTTTCCAAACTCCAAATTGCCCCAAATTATCGCCTGTTAAAAGATTCTACATGTCACAAAGGGACCAAGCCAAACAGCTGTGCCCCCCCCCCCACCACCCCAACCCCCACCTTAATTAAATCCCCTAGAGGCCCCCCACCCTTCTATTAAAACCCCCTATCCCCTCACCCCCCAGACTCCCCCCAGAGTCCTCTCCCCCCCGGGATCTTCCATAGACTTATCCCTTCCCCTCCCCCCTCCCTCACCCAATCATGGCCCCAGACCCCACCTGGTCTCTGTAACCTTCCAATAGGACCCTTCCGAATGCATCACGCACCAATCAATCACAGATTAGGGCCCCTGTCATTGGCCAGCACAAGTTAGATTACCGCCCCAGATGAAACTGCCTGTCCTGGCCATCATCCTGGCCTCTAATTTGACATTTTATTCCATCAGCAGACTCTTTTATCCGAAACGGTATAAAAATAGTGCATGAAGAAGTCACAGCATAAAAATGGAGGATCAGAACTGCATATTTGGTATTTTGGGGTTTGGAGCCGAGGCACAGTCCCTGCATGTTCCTCCCATGGCACGTTCAAGAAGGAAAAGCCCTCAGACACTTCAGCTCCTATGATGGAACATTATAATGACCGTCCACGCCACGCCAAGCTCATGCATACTGCATGAGGAGACGGAGGGGTGTGCGGAGTCTAGGAGGTGGGAGCCCTCCATATGGTGATGAAGAGTCAGCAGATGTAACTCCTCTGCCAGCCTGTTTCCCCTCTCATCATTAGACCTGTGTTGAAGACGAGCACAGATGACTGAAAACCCTGAATCTACAGGGCTGTGTTCATCCATATGTATTTATCGTGGAGCACTGGGAACACACACAGATTCAGGGTGAGCACCGGGGGCTAGTCGATGGTATTTTTAAGATGTCAGCCCTGTTTTTAATCCAGTTGCGATGAGTTGGGTTTGGGGGGGGGGGGGTAGCTAGTGTGGCATTATGGGTAGTGATCTGTCTCTTTAACTGTGGGTGTTTAGCTTACGCCCCAGAGCACCTACCCAGAACACACCTGGGCCCTCCAGAGTAGTGGTACGGGAACAGGTCTACTGCTCCTCAGTGATCTCCACAATAACACGTGACCGTGTATTCGTTTAGCGTGAACGAATTGCGTGTTCTTTTGGCACAAATGAAAGTACAAGAAGGGGGTTTTGAACCTGAGAACTCTTGATCTACAGTCAAAAGCTCCTGCCACTGAGCTATACCAATAGCTCAACCTATACCTCGAATAATAACAGAATAACCCTGTACAGTTGGAGGACGGGGCAGGGATGTTGTGTAGAGGCGGCTCACAGTGAGGAGGCTGGGAAGACGCGTGGTGATGAAGGTGTCATGGTAGCTAGGTGTACATGTGTTTGAATCCCACCTTCAGTCTATTCTATTCTTTATGTTCTATTCGATTCCATTCTACTTCCCTTTACTGATCCTGTGGGGAATTCAAGTGTTCTTGTAACAAAGGGAAAGCCGCAATTGTACAGATACGAAGCAGCAATACAATGAAGAATATAACAAAATACATGTTTTATACACACAGATAAATCTTGCCCTGCTCTGCCTTCCTGTCCTGATCTGCCCTGCTCTGCCCTGCCCTGCCCTGCCCTGCCCTGCCCTGCCCTGCCCTGCCCTGCCCTGCCCTCTCCTCCTGTTCTGCCCTGCCCTGTCTTGCTGTTGCTGCGAGGCAGGTGGAGGAGCACCCAGCCCTGGCTCCCCCTCCCCCCCCCTCCCCCGGGGGCCAGACCCCACCAGATAGCATGCTGTCCTATCACCACAGTCCCACACTGCTGCTCATCAAATATGCAGGCCCCCAGTGTCCCTAAAAGCCTTTGGTTGTCATGTTATTTTTATAAGCGAGCATGTGCGCTGTGCGTTCATCTGAGATAGAACGATACATTAGCTGCTGAGATGCGAAGCTCTTCCACTGTGGCAGTGAACGGCTTCTCTCTCTGTGTGTGTGTGGGTGCGTGTGGTCATTTGCGTGTGTCGGAGTGTGTGTGTGCGTGAGGTCATGTGCGTGTGTCGGAGTGTATGTGTGCCATTGTGTGCGTGTGTATGAATGTGTGTGAGTGTGAGCGTGCGGTCGTGTGCGTGTGTGTATGAGCTCAAGGTTTGTCATCATGTAGGGGTAATAAACCAGGATGTATTTTTAGTTGCTGTTGCTATACCTTCTCCTTCTACTCCCCCTCTTCCTCATTCTCCCTCACTTCCTCTTCGTTGCCACAGAGATGATCAAACTCCGTGTCCACCAACACTCTCTCCTTGTTCCTCTCTCCTCCTCCCCTCCCCTGCTCCCTTCTCTTCCGAGGAAAGAGTAGCAACTCGTGTTCTCTCCTCCTGCGGCAGATTCACATCGCTGGCTGCTGTTGTCGTTCTGGGACGTGGTGTGGTTCCCCATATCCCGGCGGATCACGTCATCGGTGTCTTGACGGCACCACTCTACCGGAACGACCAGACAAGCCTGAACACGACCGTACGAGATGGTGGGAGAGCGCACCGTACTCCAGCTGTCAGCTTCCATCCGTCTGGGCCGGGTACAGCTCAGCTGTAGAGCACTTGACTGCATCTCAAGACGTTCTCAGTTCAAACTCTCTACATTGCTTTGGATGAAAGGGTTTACTAAAAGATAAAGGATTACGTTCTGTTGCGTTGCATCTGAGGGGATGTGGTGCAGAAGTACAGAGCATACCGTCCAAGTATAGCACAGGGCTCTCAAGTCCCATGCTTTGGCGTGAGACTCCAGCATTTCAACCATTTAGTGCACTCTCACGTACACCTTGTACTTCTCAAGCTGAGAAGTAAGGGGTAACTTGTCCCGCTATAATGAATGAATGGACAAGGAGCAGGCGTGCAGGAAGTTTTCTGCTGAGTTCATAGCTGTCTCAAGTTATACCCACGCCCCCACCCCCCACCCCCGTGGTCTCCCGGAATCTTTGTACCCAAACGATGACAGGTATGGTAATCTCACGCCAAATGTTTGATAAAACGTAAGAGGCCTGCTAGCAGTATACAGTAGTCCAACTATATTTGGAGTACAGTCAGTGTACAGTTCAAGTATACCAGCAGTACAGAGTGTATAGTCCAAGTATACTATCAGTACAGAGTAAATAGTTCAAGTTTACTATCAGCACATAGTAAATAGTCCAAGTATAGCAGTACAGAGTATATAGTTACAGCTCCAGAGCCAGTTTCTACCAGGCTGGTGACTCACAATAGAACAGCCCCTCCCCCCCACCAACCTCTCATCTCTCCTCCTCCCCCTCCACACTCTCAGTCTCTCTTCCCTCTGTCCCTACTCATCCTTTCCTCCTCCCCCCTCTCATCCTCTCCTCATCCCCCTCTCATCCACTCTGCCTTCCCTCTCATCCTCCCCCTCTTCCCTTCCCCCAGTCCTCCTCCCCCTCTACCCTTTCATCCTCTCCTCCAACCTCTCTACCCCCTCATCTCCCCCCTCATTCATTCCTCTCCAGTTCTCCCCCTCCTCCTCCCCCGCTCTACCAGAGAAACAACCAGTTGATGGGAATCGTTCCTCACGCTTGTGTGTGTATTCCCTGCACCTCTTTCATCTCCTGACCTCCTCTGTGAGGCGGGGCCCATCAGGCGTCTCTGCCTCCATGCTAATCAGATACTTCCGGAAGGTTTCAGCCCGAGTCTGTCACCGTTTAAAACGCGGCGCTCTGCCTTGCTTCCTTGTTCTCCTTCATCCATAATTAAATCTGAACACTGGATTCCATCCTAACGGGTGATGCGATCAAAAATGTAAAAACCCCTCCCCCGAGGAAACCCAAAATGCCACGTTAACAAGGAAAGACAAAGGATGCCAGCTTTCTTTTTCAGTGTAAAGGATTTATTTCACAGTTATGCATACATTAGTCATTTTCCACCATTGTTGTTCGTCGACCCAGTAGTGCTGGCTAGCTGGGAACAGTGTCTCTGTCACGCCGGTCTTTGGCTCCGGTCTCGAGGAGGTCTCAGTGCCTGGAGGTCTGGTCTGCCCTCCACACAGACATGTCCAGCGTCTCAGGTTAGCAGTGCTCTCTAAAGGCATACCGTGGCAGAATATTGCTTCTGAGGATAAACACTCATCCAGTCAAGCTTACAGGTATCCCACAGCGGGAATTTGATTTGTGTGTCTACGTGTGTGTGGGTGTGTGCGTGTGTGTATACAGTGTGTGCGTATATGGGGGTGTGTGTGTATGTGTGTATATGTGTTCATGTTTGTGCGTGTGTATGGATGTGTGTCTGTATGTGTGTATGGGTGTGTGTGAGGTGATCTCAGTGCTTCTGACTGCTCTGTCCTACATGAGACGCTCACCGCATGTTAATTTCGACTCACTGACCTATGAATCACTGTTTGGTCGCTGGCCAATGGAAGCTGGAAACTCGGTCATGTGACAAACCCAGGACATGATACTGAGTGTGAACATTGATTTCTGTTCTATTTCGGTAGGGAGGAGCGATGGGCATGGAAACAAAACGCAGAGAATGTGAACATGGAACATCAGCTATGGATATAAGTAGTGCAGTCAGGGAAGGTCTGATACCCATTTGCCTTCCCTGATTGGTTAACTAAACCAGGAAGTTTGTAAACAACATGTTCTCATTGGGCGTTGCTTCAAGTAAAGGGCTCTGGGGTTCATCTGCCAGATTCAACGAAGGTTTGAAGAAGGTGATTCGCGAAGACAGATAGCCCTCTCTGATCTTGCAGGTGGTTGTTTCGTTGCTACTCAGCCAGACAAGACATGGACATCTTCCAGGTGTGAACAGCGTGAGAGTCCTCAACTGCACTCTTCCCTCTGGGACTTCTCCTCCTCTCTCTTCCGTCACACACTTCCTTCATGTCTAAACAAGCCCCATTGCTGTTCTCTCTCTAAAAATATCTCCCATGTTTGGTGTGTTTCCAGCAACAAGGCATTTTCACATGAGAGCCGACCTACATATCAGACGGATAGAACAATGTTAATACATGTGTGGCATCATCGTCCCCAGGCAGAGTGTGTGCGTGTGTGTCATAGGAGCACCTCAGCTTCGGACTGAATCACGCACACACACGCAACACATCCCAATTCTTCCAAGATCCTACATCCATACACCCACACACACACACGCACGCGCGCACACACACACAAGCTCCATCCTGTACTGAGGACAGCCTGTTCCCACAGCCCCTCCCCCACCCCGAGTGGGCTTCTGAGAGGCAGCAACAAAGAACAGGACCAGCCTGAGCTCCACGCAGCGTGTTTCAGCCAGCCGGGCTCCAACTTCCCTTGGCCCTCTCCCTCTCCTCCCTCCAGCTCCCTTCTCACGTCTCCCCTTCTCCCCTCACACCTCTCCTCCTCCTTCTCCCCTCCTTCCCCTGGTCATCGTCTCCTCTCGTCCTCTTCTTCGCTCCCCCTCCCCCTCTCCTCCTCCTCCTCCTCCCCCTCACTCCTCGGATCCTCTCGTCCCACACGGTCGTCGGCTCATCCTCTCCTCCCCCTCGCCCCTCTCATCCTCTCCTCTACGCTCTCATCCTCTGATCCTCCCTCTCATCCTCTCATCACACTTTATGCCCATCCGGCATAACAGACTGTCCGTGTTCAGACTGTCTGGGCAGGGACTGTTCGAAGGGGGCCAGATCACTCAAGACCTTTTGTGTTTGAACATTTATAGCAAATAACGCCAGACAAAATATTGTAGAAGTGACATATATATATATAAAGAGAATGTGCAGAAGCCCCATCATGCCTCTCTAGTGCGTTTTCACAACAGGAAGAACTAGCAATATTTCGCCCGATCGCAGTCTTTGTTTTGGCGACGCAAAAATCACGGAGTGTCCTCCTCCTCCTCGTCCCGTGACGGCGGGGGGGGGCGTGTCCTTGGCGTCCGCCTCTCCGGAGGTCCGCCTCCGTCGCCGTCGAAGCGTCTGCGTCTGCAGCTCCTTCACCTCCTCCAGCACCTCCTGCGCCTCCTTCCAGGAGCTCACCGCCTCCTCCAGGAGCCGCTCCGCCTCCGCCCGCCGACGCTCCACCTCGTACGTCTCGCCCCCGGGGGGAGGGGCCTTGCAGGCCAGCGAATCGACACGCTTTGCATGAGGCGAGTCACAGCCCTTCAGAGAGGGAGAGTCCTGAGCTCTCGGGGAGTCTTTACCGGCCGCCCCCAGGGGCTCCTTGCCCTTTGGAAGCGAGTTGGAGTCGTTGCTGCGCGGCGAGTCAGAGCCCATGAGGCAGGGCGAGTCAGTTCCTTTCAGACCGGGGGAGTCTTCGCTCCTGCGGGCCGAGGAGTCTGAGACTTCACCCGCCTGAGGAGAGTCAGGAGCCTTCTGGACGGAGTCTGCCTCTCCGGGAAGAGACGAGTCAAAGCTGCCAAGTCTGGGTGAGTCAGAGCCTGTCAGGCGTGGCGAGTCGCTACCTTTCAGAACGGGCGATTCGCCGCCCTTGGAGTGGGGCGAGTCAGTGGCTTTAGAGCGCGACCTCTTCCCCTTGACCCGCGGCGAGTCTTTCCCCCGGAGCCTGGGCGAGTCTTTACCCCTCAGCCGGGGGGAGTCGCTGCTCCGGCTGCGGGGGGAGGACCCCGAGGAGCGGGAGCGCGGTGAGTCGGAGCCGCGGAGGTGGTGGAGCCGGGGCGAGTCAATACCCTTCAGGTAGGCTGAGTCGCCGCCGCCCCGGGCGCGCTGAAGCTCCTGCAGCCTCATCTCCTCCAGAAGCTCCTGGGCGCGCTGCATCTTCTGGGCGATGAGGCTCTGGAGCTGGCCCACGGGGGGGCCCTCGGCCTGGGCCGCCGGGCCCGCCTGGACCCCCTCCTCCCTGGGATGGGGCCGCAGGTCGGACCTGGAGCGGACCGGCCTGGAGGAGAGAACCTCGTCCATGGAGGCGCAGCGGCTCCTGCCCTGGATGCTCATTCTCTTCCCAGGCTGGGGGGTGCGGGACTGGGCCTGGGGCTGTGGGCGAGCTTGGGGATGAGCCTGGGCCTGGTTCTGGGGATGGCCATCCAGGTGGTTGGTGCCGTGCCTTCCCCAGGAGAGCTCACTCCCGCGAGGCAGGCTGCCTGTCTTGATACGAGGTTCCCTGGAGGTCACGCGCAGCTTGGAGACGTCCGTTCCCGCTCTCTGACGCCCCTTGGTCCGATGCCAGTCCTGGTCGACCCGGTAGCCCCGCCCCCAGAACCCTGCTTCGATGTCTTCCTGGTAGAAGCCGTCTTCCTCGTGGACCAGGTCAAGGGTCAGCATGCCGTCAGAGGAAGTGGAGGCCTGGGGAGGAAGCGGACAGGCTACAGTTACAGAGGCAGTCCGTTTTTTTAACCGTTTGTGTGGGATTCATGTGGGCTGCAGTACCCACCACGGCCAGCAGGTGTCCCCTGGTGGGCAGACGACGCCCGTGAGGGATCTTGGCCCGGTCTCGGGTCGGATGGACCAGGACACTCTCCTCCTGGATGATTACCTAGGAGACAGGCATGGAGACTGTCAATAGTCACCTGGGAGACACCAAATATGGGTGAATGACAACCTGGGAGACAGATTGATAAAGGAGGACAGACGATTGGACAATGGATGGATATGTGGATGACTGGATGGATGACTAGATGGATGGCTGGCTGGATAGATCCCACACATATAAACACCACTGTGTTTCTCTGGCAGAGAGAGTGCCTTTCTCCCCCCCATCTCTGCCCCCTGGAGATCTGCCCCTGATCATGCAGTAGGTCCTGGGGGGAGGAAGGCGTCACCTTGCAACGGAGGTGAGCTTGGTAAACAGGTGGGCGTCGCTGGCAGGGGCGGGGTAACAAGTGGGACTGTTGTTTTCCCAGTGGATGGTGGTTCACCCAGGAAACATTTTGATCTACTATAGACACCTCCAGGGCATGCAGTTCCCTCCAAGCACAGTGCTGTGTGTACACACACGCAAACACACATATGCTCACACACGCATACACACGCACGCACGCATGCACACACACACACACACACACTAAAACGCACACAAAAGGCTGCTTTCATCTCTGTCTGCCAGTTTTAAGAGAAAGTGCTCAGGGACAGTGTTGAGTCTGGGGGGGGGGGGGGGGGGGGCACGGTTCCTCAAAGTAAATGAGATGAAGGGAATGGAAGAAGAAAGAGCAAGGAGAGCTGTGGAGCTTGGAGAGAGAAAGAGAGAGAGAGAGAGAGAGAGAGAGAGAGAGAGAGAGAGAGAGAGAGAGAGAGAGAGAGAGAGAGAGAGAGAGAGAGAGAGGGGGGGGGGGGGGAGAGAGATAGAGAGGGAGGGAGAAAGAGAGGGGAAAAGAGAGATAGAGAAGGAGGGAGAGATACAGATGGATAATGAAAGAGATCCCAAAGAGAAAGATAGCTTGAAAGAGAATAAGACAGAGACATGGAGAGAGAGAGACAAAGAGAGAGACAGAGAGAGAGACAGAGAGACCTACCTCATCCAGGATGCGGTTCTTGGCTTTGACGATGGCAAGGTTGAGGGCGTTGACCCAAGACTCCTTCTCCTCAGGACTCACAGCCAGAAACATCAGGTTAGGAGCCTGAGGAGGAGAGGAGAGAGAGCGGGTTAGAGTGGGAGACGAGGAGAGGAGACGGAGGAAGGATGAGTCAGAAAAGCGAGGAGAAGAGGAGAGGAGGGAGGGGCCGTGTGAGAGGAGAGGAGAAGGAGAGCGCAAGCGCGTAAGAGGTGGAGAGGAGGAGGGAGAAAGAGGTGTGGAGAGGGGAGGTGTGAGGGGTAGAGAGATGTGGCGGGAGGAAAGTGGAGGAAAGGAAGGGAGAGGAAGGGTGTTAGAGGTGGAGAGGAGGAGAGAAGGAGGAGTGTAGAGAGGGGAGGTGTGAGAGGCAGAGAGATGTGGTGGGAGGAAAGTGGAGGAAAGGAGGGGAGAGGGAGGGTGTTAAAGGTGAAGAGGAGGTGGTGGAGGAGGAGGAGGAGGAGGAGGAGGAGGAGAGAGGAAAGGAAAGAGAGGGATGAGGATGTCGAAGAGGGAGAGGAGTAAAGAACTTGATCAGGCCTAAATCACACAGAAGACCTGGATAAAAACCTTGACAAGGCACTGGGCTTAAGTTGGTTCTTATCCTGAGCAGAGGGGCTAAATCTCTAAGCTTCTAGAAAAGACGTCTCAGGCATCATTAAGGCTGGTTTTGAGAGCTCGAATTCAGACCCAATCCAATTAACCTCAGCTCCTCCACTGGTCTGTATGAGACACACCTCCTCTCATCTCACACACCCAATGATAAGAGACCATCCACACTCTGACAAGCAGGAAGTGCAGCAGGTGGTGAGGCTGATGGGAGCTGAAGAGGGTCAAACCCAGCGGGGGGCCGGGGGCTGGGGGTCGGGGGTCGGGGGCCGGGGGCCGGGGAGGAGGAGAATTTCGGTTGACAGAAGTTGTGCTGATGAGCTAATCAGATTCTCTGGATTACTCATACTAGGGAGGAATCCCACAATCGCTGTCTGGTTGTGGTGCGGGTGTGTGTGTGTATTCACACATTCATATACCATTTTAATGGTACAAAAACAAAAGCCTGTAAACACACCAACTAGAGAAGAAGAGAGAAGGAAACCATGGCAACGAGGAGCTGTGTGTTTGTGTGTGTGTGTATGTGTGGCACATAAGATAATGGCTGGCCTCCCATCCCTGAGCAGCAGGCCTCACCATGTCCCCAGGCTGTCCTGCCTCCCCTGCCCAGCCCGGCCTCCCCTCCCTGGGCAGCAGGTCTCACCGTGTTCCGAGGCTGACGGCAGCGTAGCAGGGTGAAGCGGCTGTGGTTCTTCTTGCTGCGGCTCTTGGCCTTCCTCAGCTCCTCTGAGCGCTCATAGTCCGCCAGGTCGATTACCTCCTGCACCTTACGCTCATCCTTCACCTGCACGCACACACACACACAGACACATACATACACCCATACACACACACACACACAGACATACGCATACACACACATACACACCCGCACATGCATACACACATTCGCTCACACACACACACATGCATACACACACATACACACACAAACACACACCCAGGAGTGAGATGGTGTGTGTAACCAGGTTATATAAAAGGCAGAGAACGTTCGTGATGAAGGCCGACATGGGGCAGCTGGAGCCGCGTCAATACAGTACAAGCAGGCAAATTACTCCTGTCAATTTGTAGTTAAACCTTCACCATCTGCCGTCACAGAGACACACTTGCTTGCGTACGACACACACACTCGCACACAAACACACTCTGGCACACACACACACACAGTCCATGATGCACTACAGCAGGAGGCTTGCAGTTTAACCCCAGGGACAAGACTAATTACCTCTAGTCACCCAGGGGCCTTCTTCCCTACACACACACACACACACACACACTCACTCAGATTCTCTCTCTCTCTCTTTCGCACACATCCACCCACTCTGTCTCTCACACACAGAATATGCTCAACCAACCAGATAGCAGCTCAAATAATACACACAGACAGATGTGCATGCATGTGTCTGTATAAGTGTGTCCGTGTTTGTGTCTATGTATGTGTGTTTGTGTGTGTGTCTGTTTGTGTGTCTATATCTGTGAGTGTGTGTGTGTGTCTGTGTGTGTTTGTGTGTGTCTATGTGTGTCTCAGTGTGTATGTTTGTGTGTGTCCGTGTGTGTTTGTGTGAGTCTATGTATGTCTCTGTGTGTATGTTTGTGTGTGTTTCTGTGTGTGTGTGTCTCTGTGTGTATGTTTGTGTGTGTGTGTGTGTGTGTGTGTGTGTGTGTGTGTGTGTGTGAGACCCTCCCCAGCCTCCTCTCAGCCCTCTCCAGAGACCCAGACCAGAGCGTCTCATTTAAAGGCAGATCAATTCTAATCAGCGACACCCGGGTCATACACATCGACCCCACCTCACCCTGACAGACAGCAGCTAACGTGTATGTGCAAGTGTGCGTGCGTGTGTCTGTGTGGTGTGTGAGGGTGTATGGGGTGTGTGTGTGTTGAAGGGCGAGGTCAGGGTTCAGGACTCCCACCGGGACACATTAGTGTCTGTACACACCACAGAGGGAGCTTGGGGTCATGGTTGATGTGAGCGGCTGGGTTTCGTGTCGCTGTTTTGTTTGGTGTGTGTCCGTGTTTGAGTTTGTGTGTATGTGCCAGTGTGTGTGTGTGTTTGTGTGTTTGTCTGTGTTTGTATGAGTGTGTGTGTGTGTGTCTGCTATCATACTTTCAGCCTCGGCACAGTAACAGAGTACTACTACGGCATCATAGGCTGCTTTGAGAGTGTGTGTGTGTGTGTGTATGTGTGGAGATATCTTTGATCACAGTAGGGTACTGTGCTGCTTCTCTCTCTGTAGTGTCAGGACAGCAGCTCTTTGATGCCAAACACACACACACACGTACACACACACACACACACGTACACACACACACACACACGTACACACAAGCACACACACAGACACACACACACACACAGGCACAGGCACACACACACACGTACTCACACACAAAACTCTAATATGGAGCAAAAGAAGCCCTGAGGATTCATTCTGAAGACAACCATCCCATCAATATTTCACTTCCTGACTGCTATATGGAAAAACGGTGTTAGGTCTGTGTGTGTGCGTGTGTGTATGTGATTTCAAGTCAAATCCCTCATCACTGAAAATAACCTAGCATCACATCCCTGAAATGCAAAGATACTTTAATTGATACATACGCGTATACACACTCTCAAACACACGCACACACACACACTCTCAAACAAACACACACACAAACGCTCTCAAACACACACACATATACACACAGTGATGAGGGAGAGCCCTGGAGCGCTAACCGATTGGTCCTACTCCAGAGTAGGGTGTGTGAGTGTGTTAGGGTGTGTGTGTGAGTGTGTTAGGGTGTGTGTGTGTGTGTGTGTGTGTTTGTGTGTGTGTGTGTGTGTGTGTGCGAATGTGCAGCAGTAACACCCTGTAATCAAGGCTACAGGCTTTGGTCTGCTATATAAACCAGGTTAGCATTAAAGTAACGGAAATGGATTAGGAGCTTCCTCACACAGGAAAATGTTGTGCTGTTTACAGCTATGTGTGTGTGTGTGTGTGTGACTACAGACCCTGCTGTTCCTCAATCAGAACAGCCTCTACATAATTATATCAGTACAGTATCTATACAGTGTATAGGCCAAACTAGAGTGCCGTGACCTCAGCAGTCATAAACACTGAGCTTAGTCAATCATAACCTCTGCCTCCTTTCCCCCGGCAACACAACCTTGCCCTCCAATCACAACAGCCCTCCGTTGAACCCATTACGCTGTCTGACATGAACCAATCATAAATCATTCTATATGTTTGTTCAACCAATTCCCAAGCTCTTGAGTTGGTGTCCAGGTTGAAGTTCACTTTGATCTCCTGAGGTCATCCGTTCTAAGAATAACTCCCCTCTCCACCTCTATGTCCACCACTCCATCCGTCCATCTATTCACTGCCATCACTCCATTCAGGCATCCATCTCTCACTCGGTCTCTCCTTCATCCTCTCTGCCTCCATCCCCCAACCCTTCTGCACCTCCATCTCTCTATATATAAACACAATGTTGAGATCTCATCCATAATTCACACAGATCACTGGTGTCTGAAGAGAGGAACCACTTACAGCCCCGGTCCGGCCCTCCCCGGCCAGCCCACCAATCAAAGGCCAGCAGGCCAGGGAACAGCAAGTGCTCTCATTAAAGTTGCATGAGATGAGCATTCTCTCGTCCAATCAGAGGTCAGTATGCGATGACAGCCGAGGTGTTCCTCCAGGGTGTTATCTCCAGGACAGGAACAGATACACACATGCAGGCACACCCTACACATCCCCCACCCTTCCCCAATACACACACACACACTTCTCTAGCAGAGGCGGACAGAAGCTCTCCAGTCATCTCTCACTCTGATGCCGAAAACTCTGCAGCTCTGTTGAAACACAACGTTCCGGACTACCCCCACACAGCCTCCTCCATGCACAGAGCTTCCTGCAACACAAACGCATCCCCCCCCCGCCCCCGACATACACACTACTACACACACCGTACCGCTCAGAGCTGTGAACTCCCAGGGCAGGACACTGGTGCCTCGGTGTTCTGACTGGAGGTTGAGAGGACTAGTAGTATTTGAGGACTGTGAGAGGGAGAGAGGGGCTGTGTGTGTGTGTGTGTGTGTGCGTGTAGATGCCACCAGCTGTCCAGGGTTGTGAACTCCCTCGTCTGTGCCACCAAACGACAGCGTCTGAGAAACAACAGCAGCAGGATTTCAAAGCGACGACCCTCGACAACGGACTCTGAATCCCACCCTGAAGAACGCCTCCAGAATGAAGTTGCACAGTGACTTAGGAACATCCAACGACCAGTTAAAAGGGCACCTGTCAATCGATTGTAAATCTGTGGTGAATCTCCTCAGAGAAGCTACTTCACAGGAGGACGGAGGGATCGTCCGTGGAGTCGATGTGCTCCCTTCTGTTCTGAGAGCAGCTCCTCCTCTCTTCATCCCACTCGGGGAAGAAGTCATCCTCTCCTTCTCTCTGCTCCCCCTCTCCTTCTCTGTTCCCCCTCTCCTTCTCTCTGCTCCCCCTCTCCTTCTCTCCGCTCCCCCTATCCTTCTCTCTGTTCCCCCTCTCCTTCTCTCTGCTCCCCCTCTCCTTCTCTCTGCTCCCTCTCCTTCTCTCTGCTCCCCCTCTCCTTCTCTCTGCTCCCTCTCCTTCTCTCTGCTCCCCCTCTCCTTCTCTCCACTCCCCCTCTCCTTCTCTCTGCTCCCCCTCTCCTTCTCTCTGCTCCCCCTCTCCTTCTCTCTGCTCCCCCTCTCCTTCTCTCCGCTCCCCCTCTCCTTCTCTCTGCTCCCCCTCTCCCCCTCTCCGCTCCCCCTCTCCCCCTCTCCTTCTCTCTGCTCCCACTCTCCTTCTCTCTGTTCCCCCTCTCCGCTCCCCCTCTCCTTCTCTCTGCTCCCCCTCTCCTTCTCTCTGTTCCCCCTCTCCTTCTCTCTGTTCCCCCTCTCCTTCTCTCCTTCTCTCTGCTCCCCCTCTCCCCCTCTCCTTCTCTCTGCTCCCCCTCTCCCCCTCTCCTTCTCTCTGCTCCCCCTCTCCCCCTCTCCTTCTCTCTGCTCCCCCTCTCCCCCTCTCCTTCTCTCTGCTCCCCCTCTCCCCCTCTCCTTCTCTCTCCTTCCCCTCTCCTTCTCTCCGCTCCCCCTGTTTTCCCTCCTCTCTCTGCCCCTCCGGCCCAATTCAGCTACTAGTCCACAAAGTTCACATCTGAATGATAACAAACCATGGGCACTAACACACCCACACCCACAGATGCACACACCCCCACACACACTAGACGCACACATGCACGCCTCTCACACAGACACACACACACAATTACACAAACAGGAATGCTGTGATGTCCTTCGTAACTAAGCAAGGTGACTGTGTCTTTACCTCTCACATGGACACACACACAGCAACACACGCGCACACTGACAACACGTACACAAACACACAATCATACAGATATGTCCACACACACGTGGATACACACCCTTTAACACATGTTCACACACAAATGAATACACGTGCACACACACACATTTTCTCGGGCTTTGTTTTGCGTGAGGGGATGGAGGGCAGCACAGCGAGAGACACAGCTGTGTCACCGACACTTGTTTTAATGCCTGACGCGTGCTGCCTGCTCAGCCTGCAGGCTGAGGGCAGAGGGAGGGAGAGGATCAGGGCCGCACAGTAGCACAAATCAAGGCTACATCATCCCGAATCTGGGCTGGCGTGCAGCTGGAGCCCACAGAAGATCATCGTGTTCCTCTGATTATCCATCTCTTCTGCATGTCTCTCTCTCTCCCTACTTCTCCTTCCTCTCTCTCTCTCTCTCTCTCTCTCTCTCTCTCTCTCTCTCCTTCCTTCTCTCTCCCCGGTGTCTCCCTGTACACTGAACTGCAATGCTAACAGGTGTCAGTGATCTCCTCTCCTACTCAGCTGCTCTCCTCCACTCTCCTCCGCTCACACCCTCCATCCCTCCCAATCCCTGACCTGAACATAAGCTATCATCCTCTTTTGTCTTTCATCACAGAGAGAGGGAGAGAGGGAGGGAGAGAGGGAGAGAGGGAGGGAGAGAGGGAGAGAGAAGGAGAGAGAGAGAGCGAAAGGGAGAGAGGGGGGGTGGGAGAAAGAGGGAGGGAGGGAGGGAGGGAGGGAGGGAGGGAGGGAGGGAGGGAGAAGGGGTGGGAGAGAGGGATGAAGGGAGACACACTGATCAAGGTGAACCTCCAGCCCAAATCTGTCCTCTTAGGGGCTTAACTCAGAGACCGTCATCATACAGCCTCCAGTCTCATTATGTGGGCATCTGTCTACTGGACTCAGGTTACGGCGGGAGCGTGTGTTTGTGTGTTGTGCATGCCTGTTCCTCCTCTACCTCCCTCTCTCCTCACAGCTACAGTAGCAGAGCATCAGCATCTTCCTATGGCCCGTTCAGCTCTCACATCTCGTCAGGGTCTTAGGACTCAGGCAGTCACGCGAGCCCTGCTCCTTGGGGAGGACACAGCTAAGGCCCACATGAAACATTCAGAGGTCGTGATGCTAACTCCGGCGATCACTGAGCTAGGCTGACGGGGACAAAAGGAATGTGTGTCCCTTTTGTGCAACCGTGCGAGAGTTTGTTTTGAACAAAGTTTACTTAAGGATTTCTCAGCGACTCACCTCCCATTCCCTCATTCAACGCTCAACACACGTTTGACAGTTTGGACCCATTAGTTGAAGTTGGAGCATGTGTTGTGATGAGGTCTGTGTGTGTGTGTGTGTGTGTGTGTGTGTGTGTGTGTGTGTGTGTGTGTGTGTGTGTGTGTGTGTGTGTGTGTGTGTGCGCGCGCGCGCGCGCGCGAGTATACCTCTTTTTCAGAGATGTACAGATGGTCTCCTCTCAGTATCACGAAACGGTTTTTCCAGATTTCCCTGAAAATTCCTTTGCCACAGAACTTGCGAATCCAACCGACTTTATCTGTCTGGGAGGACAGCTGGCTGACATCTTGGGGGCCCTGCATGATCAAAGTGGAGTTAAGCCGTTAAAACCTAGTTTGTCTTGCGTAACATGTTTGTGATAGTTCTGGGGGGAAAACAGCGCTTTTTTGAAAAGCTCTTGTCCCTTTGGCTCGCGACATATGGCCTTTTTCGCGTCTTTAAACAAAAAGGTGCGCCCTTCTGTGCGTAAAATTACAATCTTAGTTTCTGGGTGTGGCGAATACAATATTATTTCAATCGCATGCTTTTTTTCACAGTGTGTATTTTTCCACAAAGACAATAGATAATGTACAGTGCGAGAACGGAGGGGTAAGGTGTCATCCGCGTCATCATGGCACAAAAGGATACTGATGCTACAGATTTAATATGGCATGAGTATGGTGGTGCCCAAACACCATTGTCTAATCATTAAGTGCTATAGGCTGGGCTATAATGTACGCATCACCTCCGATTCACTGCCTACCGCTGGCCCCAGTCCGCAATAGCCGACTACACTGGTGCCAAACGCGTTCGCTCGAATCCGAGCATCAGGTTCGAATTGCCTTTCGAGATGTAGGCTGCTTTTAAAAATAAAAAACAAAACACACGATAAGCGACGTGCAAAAGTAACATTGATACCTTACCCGTTTGGCCAAAGTGCTCTTCTTCATTTTGCCTAAATCACTTTTGTAGATTATCGATTGTTGAGTTCCTACAGTTACAATTATATTTTCCGAAGGGGAGACAGTTTTTCTGTAGCATGAACAGAATTTGCGCGTTTTATGGAGTATCCGTCACCACCTATATGTATCGGTAAAATATTTATAAAATTCAGCTGACAGGCTCAATGTTTCCGCTGTCTGTTACGCCGTGGCATCCTCTCTCCTCCTCGCTTAAACTGAAAGCTCACGGTGGCGCGCGGAGAGGGTATTCCTGTTACGGTGCTCGAGAGCTCCATCTACACGGCAGAAGCGGTGTGACCTCGAGAAAGCGAAGCGCTCAGACGTCAGCTAAGCCAGGGTCATCTAGGTCACTAAACTGAGGACAATAACGCACAAATCTTTCTGAAGGCGAAACAATCCACATATCATTTACCATAATTATTTCCAACATGGCTGACTATATGACCATGACCTATGGGGTAGCCTAGTTATTCAGCAGTGAGTAGGCAAACGTTTTTAGCTTGATTAACCAGCAAAGAACAGTCCGCTGATGTCAGTTTAGTGTGCGGTTTTGCTGTGTTTGATTGTCTGTTTGTTTTGCGCTGTTGTCTGGTCTAGCGTTGTATTTTAGGGCTGGTAAGATCATGTTGTTGAGTATTTTGGGGGCAAGAGGAGATGAGTCACCATGTTTGATGTGAGCTCCAGAGAAAGACATAACTGTGGTCTAGGCCCTCATCACAGGATTAAACCTATGATCTCCACCTCTCCTCCCCTTTCCTCCATTCTCCTCTCTGCCGTTCTCCCCTCTCCTCTCCCTGCCCTTACCTCTCATTCTCTCCATACCTCTCTTCCTCTCCCTACCTCTCATTCTCTCCGTACCTCAACCTCCTCTCCTTACCTCTCCTCCTCTCTTCTCCACCCACCCACCCCTCCCCCACCATTACAGAAACCAACTCAACTCACAGCAGCCCGGTCCGCTCTGCTCTCATCACGCTCACCTTGGTCAGACAGTCACAAATTGGCCCAATTATCCTTCCTCTCCATGCCCTCTCCATCCAGGGTTCACCTGGAGGTCAGGGGCTTACAGCCCCCGGTCCCAAGGCCCCTCTCATGTTGCTCTGAATGAAACAGATCAAGCCCTCGCTGGCTCTTAGGCCAGGGACAAGGTAGGGCCAGGGCCAGGTCAGGCCCGAGGCAGGGCCTGACTGGAGAAGCGTCTGGCCCAGGACCAGAGAAACTTCAGGCGTTGTGTAAGAGCTAAGCATCAACCACGCATCCAAGCTTCCTCCTCCAGATTTCTCCAGACTGTGGCTTTGAGACAAGTTTCTGGCAACGCTGTCCTGTGTTTGTGTGTGTGTGACGGAGAGGGTAGGATTAAGTCTGCTGCTCTGAATGGACAGTGGGGGAGGGGAGGGAGGGGGGCCAGCATAGCTGTGGGCTTTCTGGCTGGCACCGCATGAAAGGGGGAAGAAGGTCCTGGCACGGTACCAACCATGCTAAACATCAGCTGCCACAGCTTTGATGTGTGTGCGTGTGTGTGTGGGAGGGGGGGTCATCTACAGGAGTCCATGTTGGGCCCTGACATTGTCAAACGCTGAGCCGTTCTGTGATACTGTTAATACTCCCAACGTATAGATCAACCATAATCTGCTGACCCAGAACGAAAGACGTAGAGAGGCAGGTGGAGGCAGAGGTAGACAGATAGAAATGGACAGATCGAGGTCAGATGGTAAAGGTGGAGAGGTCGAGTAAGAGGTGGGTAGAGATGGGGAGGAAGAGTGGGGGTAGAGAGACAGAGGTAGAGATGGACAAAGGGAGAGATAGAAAAGTAGAGGTGGAGAGATAGAAGGGGAGAGGAAGGAATTAGAGAGGTGGAGGTAGAGATGGACAGACGGGGGGAATGAGGCACCTTTCTGAAGGACGTTCAGAGAGCGATGGCTTAGCATAATAAAAGTGGCGAGATAGTAAGAGGATTAAGTTATCATTATTGATCTAAAAGAGAGGAGGGGGGGGAGGGGGGATGGATAGAGGGAAGGAGAGGGTACTGTGTATAATGGGTAATATAATTACAGCATGAATGAATGACAGAAATTAATTCAATAAACAAGACAAGGCAACACGGCACTTAACATTTGCGGATGCTCACTATTCCATTTAATATTCACAGTTGCAGGTGTTTTAAGTCAGTAGGTGTTGGAGAGACAATAACAAGGCAAGAACTGTACAGGAAAAAAAAGATACATTATCCACACCGACATCGCTAAACCTTTAGAGCTCTGCTTACCCAGGCTGGGAGGAAGTCAATCACATCGCATTTAAAACCGAATGGTCAACTCCCATAGTTAAAGTCGAGCACATGTATTTGAATGCTGTTCTGTTAGATTGATATAAATACACTTGAGAAGCTTCAACAGTGTTCTTTTCTATATGACATTTAAATGGAAGCTTCCTTAACTCAGTTAATTGACAGTGAGCTGACGTCAACCAGGCTTCTAAGGAACAGGACTTATCCTTCCGGTCCAGAGAAGAGATTCAAACCCTAACAAGACAAACACACACAGCACACACACAAACAGCACGCACACACACACACACACAGGCGGCACTGTCAACCTCTTAAACACACAATCTGAGTAACCTTGTTACCCTGGTCTCTTATGGGGGGGGGGGGGTCACATGTTGTTTACGAGGGCTGCAAGTCATGAGGACCTGATTCCAACATGTCTCTGGGGTGGGGTGGGGGGGGGGGGGGGGGGGGGTGCAGCAGATGGAGACTGAAACAGAGAACTGGAATGTGTTTATATGTGTATCGAGTGTGAGGGTGTCTATTGGTGTGTGTATACCTGTGTGAGTGTGTTTACAAATGTGTGGGTGTATACGTGTGTGTGAGTGTATGTTAGTGTGTGTGTGTTAAGGTTCAGCGTCTGCTGGGATGACGCCCCGCCCCCTGCACCCTCTCGCTGCCATGCCCAGCCCCCGCCGCTGATGTCACTTCCTCTAAAAAACTGTGGAAGAGAGAGAGGAGGGAGAAAACCGGATTTATGTTAGCGGTGCATGTATGTATGTGTGTGTTTGTGTGTGTATGTATGTAATTCAGAGTGTAGTTCCAAAAGTACAAAAGACAAAATGGGCATTGAACCTACAACCCTGAAGGGGGAGGGAGGGGCACCAAGGGTGGAGACCAGGTCTAGTGTTTGGACCGGGTCTAGGGGCTGGGACTGAAACTTGAACACTAACAAGTCACCTGAAGAACAAGTTCTCATGTCGATGTGTCGTACCCAGCAGACCCCACCGCCAGCCTCCGGAGCACACCGCCCTTATCTGGGTTCCAGGACCAGCAGGGCGGCCCTGACGCCCTGGTTATCCACCTCAAGATAACCCGGGTCACCTCCCCTCCTATCTCCCCGGACCCCTCCTGACCCCCGCCCTCCCCCTCGTGTTACGTCAGGACGAGGGGTGAGGTGACGCCGCCGCACCACTGTGAGGCTGCCTGGAGGTGCAGTTCTGTGGATTCTGACGCTAACGGGCCTGGCAGCTGAGATGCGATTACTCTGCACTGGGAAAATCGCAGGATCTGCGAGAACGATTGCGTACGGTAGTAATGTATAAATAGCAGACGCAGGTGGAGATGTTGATTTAGATGCTGAGGGTCGGTGAATAGAGAGGGCGAGAGACAGAGAGGGAGGGAGAGAGATGGTGCTGGGAGTAGGACTAGGCTGGGACTGGACTAGGTTTGGGCTGGGACAGGTTGGACCGGGACTAGGGGCTAGGGCTCACCATAGTGTGTGTGTTTTGTGTTGGGTTGGGAGCACTTCAACTGTCACAACAAGCTGCTGACTGGGGGGGTTTGATGGCTGAGCGGTTAGGGAGTCGGGCTATTAATCAGAAGGTTGTTGGTTCAATTCCCGGCCGTGCCAAATGACGTTGTGTCCTTGGGCAAGGCACTTCACCCTACTTGCCTCGGGGGGAATGTCCCTGTACTTAAGTCGTCACGGGTGAGGTCATGACTACTATGACATAACTCCTCGCCCTCCCCCCTCCCTCCCCAGTGCTGACCTCTTGGTGTTGTGTATGGTGGTGCCCCCCAGCACCACTCGGACCCCGGGCATGGTGCGGTTCAGGTTGTAGACGGTCAGAGCCTCCTCGTACGTGGCTCCCCCGATGACGAACACCAGGATGTCCTGGGGCCTGGGGGTGCAGGAGGACAGGGTCAGGTGTGTGTTTGTGTGTGCGGGTGTACAGTGCAGCCTGAAAGTATTTCCACATGCTGGTATGTTACAGCTGTATTCCCAAATGGATTCGATATGTTCGTTGTGTCACCTGTCCCGGAGGGCGCTGGGGCCCAGGTAGGGGAACTGACTGTCCTTCAGACGTCCTTTAATCAGCTGGTCCAGAGTGTCATGGAGGAGGGGCTGGTGCTGAGTGTACACGTTTTCTACTCCCTGGAGGGAGGGAGGGAGGGAGGGAGGGAGGGAGGGAGGGAGGGAGGGAGGGAGGGAGGGAGGGAGGGAGGGAGAAAAAACAAAGAGAGAGAGAGAGTGGTTTGGTCAGGACGTGGGAAGTCTCAGTGGACTCTTCGTGTTGCCATGGTGACATGAGGAAGTCATGTACCTTGAGCCCTTTGAAGAACTGTTTGGTGATGGCCACGGCGTCCGTGGGCGTGATGAGGTCACTTCCTCTGACCCGCTTCCCGCCATACTCCACCATGGACTGCACCATCTGACACACACACACACACACACACACAGGTCATCATTGGTCATTATATTATCCTATTCTCTACTGTGCCATGCTGTACTGTACTGTACTGTCTTGTGCTCTACTATAATGTATTATACTATCCTAAACTGTAGTATACTAACCCCTCCCGCCCGGCCTACCCTGCGGTGTCTCTCCGACACACCCTTCCTGTTGAGCTCGTCCAGTAGCCCCGGCAGCACGCTGCTGCTGTGCTTCTCGTAGCGCAGCGCGTACAGCATCACCAAGCGCACCGCATCCAGCTCGCTGACTCGGGGGTTCTGCAGCAGCCGACGGATATTCTGAGGACAGGAAGGAACACGGAGAACCCGACGGCCTGTTACCCGGACAGATCATGGGTTCTCAAAAGGGTTCTACGAGACGTGTCTCGGTGGTTCTGAAGTCGTTAGGTGTTAGAACGGGGAACGGATCGTTTGTGATAGGTGTGTTTTCCTGTACAGGCAGAAGCACTGGGGGGTTGACCTGTTGCATGCTGGGAGGGCTCTGGCAGGATTGGGGTCAGGGTTACGGGTTGGGCAGGGTCAGGGCTATAGTCTGGGTCGAGGTCAGGGGTCAGGGCTGACCTGCTGGGCGCTGGAGTGGTCGTTCTGGGTGGCCAGCTCCTGCTCCACCTCAGACACCTCCATCAGGTGTCTCTCACTGACCAGCCGGGACAGCTCGCCCACCACCGTCACATGCTTGGACACCGTGCCCGACATCTTCTTAAACTGGGGGTAGTTGTCCACAAACGCCTGCACGCGCACACACACACACACACATCGATGAACAGCTGCCTTCACGTCACGTGGGCCGTATTACAAGAACGCTCGAGACTTAAAAAGAGGAGATCTTCTTCAACTGGGGGAGTAGTTGTCCACAAAAGTCTATGCATGCACACACACACACTCATAAACGTCGACAAGAAAACGTGAAACTTTCAAAGAGGACAGAGAAAGCTGGTGAAAAAGAGCAGGGAACAGACAGAGGAACTGACACCAACATGTCAACATGCTTACACGGGGAAGTCGTGAGCACAAACAGGCGGTCGGGGAAACGTCTTGTACGGGTGGGGTACCTTCATGTCAGAGATGGACTCCAGCCTCTGCTGGTCTTTTGGCTTCTTCTTCTGGAAGTCCTCCATCAGGTTCTTAATGTTGGTGCCGATCTCCCCGAAGTTCAGGTACAGGTTCTGACGAGGGAACGGAGGGCGAGGGAGAGAAAGAGAGAGAGAGAGAGAGAGAGGGAGAGAGAGAGAGAGAGAGAGAGAGGGAAAAAGAGAGAGGGAGAGGGAGGAAAAACAGGATCAGTTTATTCAGGGGACAGGGGAGGGTGAGGTGAGGTGAGGTGAGCTCATTCCGTTCCAGATAAGCAGCTTAAGCCATTGTTCATAACACCACACATCTGGACGGGTCATTCCAGCTTCCCTACGCGCTGCACACAGCCTGGAATCACGACCACGACCGCCACCAAACTGATGTCTATCTATGCACGTTAAGGTTAGGGTTAGGCTAACCCTAACCCTACAATCATTCAATGAAGCTAGCATCACCCAGAAGCAGCTCTTCATAGTCATTTCCCTCTGGGTCCATACCCATGTCTTCAAACCCAGTGACCTGGTAGCCCTACGAACCAGCATCAAACTGGCTCCAACCCCGTGACCCACACAGGACTGCCTCCTGCATGCTGGAACTGCAAGCTGGAGGAAAACTCTCGCCCACTCCACCCCCTTCCAAAAACCAACCAGATTCAACACACTGTCAATAAAGTTGATTTGAGTATGGTAACCCAGGCGTTGGGACTCACGTTGGCGTAGAACTCGTCGTTCTCCGCGGAGAGCACCACCTCCTTCAGGTCCTTGCTGATGCCGGGGACGCGCGAGAGGTCGATGCGGTTGTTGTTGAGGCCCAGGAGTTCGTGGACCATGGCCTGGTACGTCCACTAGAGGGAGACACAAACACACCAGCGCGTTGTGGGATTCAACAGGGGGGTGACCACTGGTCTCTCTCACCTGGCTCCGCAGGGGGATGAAAACCCTGTCTTTCATGTGGTTCAACAGGGGGGTGATAACCTGTCTATCTCACCTGGTTCAACAGGGGGGTGATAACCTGTCTATCTCACCTGGTTCAGCAGGGGGGTGATAACCTGTCTCTCTCACCTGGTTCAGCAGGGGGGTGAAAACCTGTCTATCTCACCTGGTTCAGCAGAGGGGTGATAACGTGTCTGTCTCACCTGGTTCAGCAGGGGGGTGATAGCCTGTCTATCTCACCTGGTTCAGCAGGGGGGTGATAACCTGTCTATCTCACCTGGTTCAGCAGGGGGGGTGATAACCTGTCTATCTCACTTAGTTTAGCAGGGGGGTGATAACGTGTCTATCTCACCTGGTTCAGCAGGGGGGTGATAACCTGTCTATCTCACCTGGTTCAGCAGGGGGGTGATAACCTGTCTATCTCACTTAGTTTAGCAGGGGGGTGGTAACGTGTCTATCTCACCTGGTTCAGCAGGGGGGTGATAACATGTCTATCTCACCTGGTTCAGCAGGGGGGTGATAACCTGTCTATCTCACCTGGTTCAGGAGGGGGGTGATAACCTGTCTATCTCACCTGGTTCAGCAGGGGGGTGATAACCTGTCTATCTCACCTGGTTCAGCAGGGGGGTGATGGCGTCGTCGTTGCGGTCCAGGATGAGCAGGAGGGGAGGGACCTCCGTCTTCCGGAAGTCAAACAGCTCGTACTCCTTAGTGATGATTTGCTGGGGAGAGGAAGAGGAGAGGAGGAGAGGATGAGTAGGGAAGGTGATGAGAGGAAGAGGGCATGAGGAGATGAGCGGGGAGAGGAAGGGAGGACAGGAAGAGGGGATGAGTGTGAAGAAGTGTGTGTGTGTGATCTGTAGGCATATTAACAGCTGTGTTGTGTGTGTTCCCCTCACCTTGACGCTCTCCCCCAGCCTCTTGGCCATGTCTGAGGACAGCTGGTAGCGGATCATGGGACACTTCTTCAGGGCCAGCAGCACTGAGGTCAGACCCTGGGTGGTCCGGGCCAGGAGGGAGGGCTCCCAGCTGCGGCCCTGCACCACACACACACACACACACACAAGAAACAAAAATAAGATAATAATATCGGCAACATTCCATATAAAGTCTGGTTCTAACAAGCACCAGTGGTGGTCCTGGTATGTGCTCTCTTACCCTGGCCACGCCATTTAGGTTGAGGGAGAACAGGTGAGGGTTCACAGCTATGAAGTCCCCATAGAACTCCTGCGTTGACACACACACATGAGGGGGGGGGGGGGGGGGGGAGGAAATCACACGTCATCTCACAGACACTATTCACTTCAACTTCTGAACACATCTACTAACTCATGACAACATGATATCTCTCACATGAATGAACACCGTCCTCAGTTCCACTCAACACTTTATCCATCTATCACCCTCTCCCCTCACCCCTCGGTCAGTCAGCCTGTTATCTGTGGGTTAGATGTCAGAGTCTGCAGCCTCACCTGCACCTCCGCCACCACTTCCTGTTCGTCAGCCTCGGCCAGGGCCTTGATCTCACTCTTACTGATCACGTTGCTGAAGTCTGCAGGCGTGGAGGGAGGAGCAGCAGATAACCGAGAGACAGACCAAAGCAATGGATAAGTAGGAGCCAGGTCCACAATCTTGCCGTTGATATTAACTTTGCAGATATGATGAACTATAATGTGTCCTTACAGATGAAGTAGACGCTGTACTTGGGCCTGCGAAGCTCCTGGATCAGATTTTCTACATTCTCCTGTAGGAAAGAAGAGAAATGGCGCTCCAGCAATAAACATTTGTCAAAGAACCTTTGAAAGGGAGAAGGAGAGAAAGACAGATGGAGGTAAGAGAGAATTGATGGGAAGACAGAGTGAAATAAAGTACTGCACCTTCGTTGGCCGGAGGAAACAAATAGCCTTTAGGTGCTTCATGTTATCTCGGTTTTGAGAATCGATCCTTTCAAACAGGTAGACCTCCTTCTGTAGGATCTCTGATTGTGTGTACACCACACTGACGATACTGGTCTGAAACACATGTAAACATTATCGTAGGTCAAAGTAGAGCAGAATAGAATGCTTTTCTACAACGTCATCATTTACACAGAAAGGTAGACAGAAAGGTAGAGGGCTAGCTCGCTAACTACATCACGCTAAATTAGCTTCTCTCATTTGTAAGCTAGCTTTCTTGAACTTACCGTCTCTTTATCCATCAACAACACTTTCATCCCCGGCCCGCTGTTCTCTATCATCTTCGAGATGTACTGCTTCACTGCAAGAGTCACGTTCATCTTGGCGGCGATGTAATCAAACAGCTATCTAAAGCGAATATAACAACCAAAGACTCGATCAAAAACAACGTCTTAATGTCAGGGGTCTTGATGCCCCTTGGTGCGACAGTTCCAACGCGTTTAATTTGTTGTCATGTCTGAATGTCGCTGTTGTTGACAAAACGTAAAGTGAGAATCAGCTGAAAGCCACGCAATGAACTCATTTCCGGGTGCTCCTCCGATCGAATCAAAGCTGATCTCCAGTCAGTAGATATGATCACACAGCTTACAATGTACGTTGAGTTGCTGGACATTTGCTCGCATTTCCCTGATTCGGGATCAGCAAAGGACATCCGTCTGCACAACATCCCACAATGCATAGCCATCTATGGCACTAAGAAGACGCCATTTTGGTAAGGGCAAATTTCAGACAAAAGCACTCAACAACTTTATCACATTTATTACACATCCACATACATGGTTAAAATATATTAAAATCCAGAACAACACGTTGTAAGGTTATACATTACTACTTTAATCTCAAAGAATTCCAATGTACATGTACCTGTACTTGTTACAAATGGCAAATACATTTGAAACTTGAACTGGATCTTTGTTATAAATTATAACAACCTGTGTCATAGGAAGAACAACCATTAAGTATCAGAAACTCCTCTCAATTATTCACAACAATGACCATATAGGAAAAATAGTTCTCTAAGAAAATAAAGAGTATTGTATAAAATATGGCATTGTGAGATGGGCAGATGAGCTGAGGAGTGTCTGATTGATGTGTGTCTGATTGTGTGTGTGTGTGTGTGTCAGACATCCTCCAGAAAGCCCACCATCTTGGCACTGACGTCCCACAGCCTCAGAGCAGTGAGGTCATCCCTCCCTTCAGGAGCTGGCTCTTTCACCCTGCAGTCACTGAAACAGAGAGACACAAGTTTTCTCTCTCTCTCTCTCTCTCTCTCTCTCTCTCTCTCTCTCTCTCTCTCTCTCCCTCTCTCTCTCTCTCCCTCTCTCTCTCTCTCTCTCTCTCTCTCTCTCTCTCTCTCTCTCTCTCTCTCTCACACACACGCACACACATTCACAAATCACCTAAAGTAGCAGCCGGTCTTGTTCTCCAGGCCCTGGGTGACGGCACAGTAGATAGAGGTCTGGGCTCCCTGCCAGGGGGTCTTCATCAGCAGGAGGGCCGGGGCGGAGAGCAGGGCGCTCAGCAGGGGGAACCGGGTCTGGACGTAGCGGCCTAGCTCCGTACGGATGACCCCTGGGTGGAGGGCGAAGGACGTCACTCCCCTGCCTGAGGGATAGAGGGAGGGAGGTGAAGGGGAAATGAAGGGATGGAGGGATGAGGGGGAGTGAAGAAAGGTAGCCACTGTAATCATTTTGGCCAAAATATAAACATTGAAAACACACAGGACAAAGAAACATGAAGCTACAATCAGAGGCACACCGGCGGAGCATGGCTAGGAGGAAGAGGAGGACAAGGATGTGAAACGGTGACCCCTGACCTTGGTTTCTCCGTGCCAGCTCTCTTGAGAAGAGCAGGTTGGCTAGCTTGCTCTGTCTGTAGCTGACCAGAGAGTCGTACGGTGTCTTCTCAAAGTTGATGTCGTCCAAGTGAATTTTACCTGTCCGTGGTTAGGGGAGGCAAAAGACAACAAAAAGATTGTCACTCAGGTACGTCACTAACACTTTATTTTTCTTAATACCAATTTGGTTTCACAGGACTCTCTACACATAATTTAAGACTATTGCTTACAGCAGCAGTTCTGGATCTGTACGCAATTGACTGTACGTCATTGTTGAGGGTCACTCAGCCAACACTATCTAATTGGATTGACCAATGGCTGATGAAAGGTAGTTACCGCCTTGATGCGCAATGCTGGAAACGTTAACAACACGGCTGGGGGCGGAGCTTCTCAGCATATTCAGGAGCAGATTGGTCAGGAGGAAATGGCCCAGGTGATTGACAGCCAACTGGGTCTCACAGCCATCCTCCGTCAAGCTCTTGGGACACATCATCACACCTGAGGAGACAGGAAACAGGAACCCTGGACGTTCTCACTGCGGCTCCATGCCTCAGCATCTCACACCTGGGCATCTGTCTGCTACAAAGATTGGGCTACTCTTCAACCCATTTACCATGTTCATATTTTCCAAGGTCTAGGAGGTCTGAAACAACTTGAATATCCATAGGTAGATAGAGTATGTGTCTTCGGAAAGTGATTAGTTAAGACAGAGACACTCAAAACATAAACAGCTGTATAGTAGACCCGTCCTTACAGACCCAGTTTGTCTCTCTCCTACCAGCGTTATTAATGAGAATGTCCAGCCGCGTCTCCGAGGCGATGAACTCCCTGGCGAACCGCCGCACGGAGAGCAGGGAGGACAGGTCAAGATGGCGGACCACCACGTTGGTGTTTCCTGTCGACTGGCGGATCTCCACGGCCGCCATCTCTGCCCTGGTCATGTCCCGGCACGCCAAGATTACACGTGCACCTGAGGGTCACATGTCACAGCGCAGGTTAGCCCATAAGCAACGTGGACACAGCATAACAAAACACCCCGCGAGGTAAACATGACACCACGCAACGCAACGTAAAAACCAAATAAGCATAAACAAGGTCTCTGAAATACACGGTCGTTGTGAATCTTTGCATCCAACCCTTCTTTCTCACACCTTTAAATCCTCCTATTCCTCTTAAACCCAAACCCTCAAACAACCTCCACAAGTCTTCATCCCAGATCCCCCCACAGCCACCCTCATCTCTTCACACAGGTGTTCCTGTGACACCTTGCCGTACCTCTGTTTGCCATGTCTCTGGCCGTCTCCTTGCCGATGCCGGTGTTGGCGCCCGTGATGACCACGGTCCTGCCATGCAGCTTGACACGACTGCGACAGACTCCGCCAGCAATCCACCTGCGCAGCAGCACCATGCCTGGAGGGTAAACAACAACAACAACGTTTAGACAGAGTAACACTTCCTCTTCGGGGTGACCTCTGACCGGTCACTTCCTGTTACAGAGGATGGGTCAGACAGTCAGCAGCAGATTAGACAATGACACTGATCTAGCTCAAGCCTGATGCTTTGCTCTAAAGGTTCTCTGGGCAGGAATACTTCCTGACACTTATTTACCTCGTCTTTGTTTTTGTAAACAAGGTTTACATGGCAAATGCAAACATTTAAAAAAAGAGAATGGAGTGAGAGAGAGAGAGTGAGAGAGAAAGAGAAAGAGAGAGAGGGAGAGAGAGAGAGAGAGAGAGAGAGAGAGAGATAGAGAGAGGGAGAGGGAGGAAAAGAGAGAAGATTTAAAAGAAGAGGGAGACTGCGAGGCAGCAAATAGACAATGAAAGAGTACAGAGTTGAGCACTAGTAGGCCGTAGAGTAGAGTAGAGTATTAATAAAAAAAAGAGTAGGGCTCAGGTCAGGTCAGCGTGGGTTAAACCAAGGCTGTTGGTCTGACACGATCCATGTCTTCACAGACGGACTGCATCCATTTGGGTGGAAGTTCACAAACAACCATCTAACCTGATTATCTTCACTAATCTCAACAAAATGTGAGATTTTAAATCCTGGATTAAGATTGTTCAAGTCTGTCTTCGAGCCCCTAATACTCCCCCTGGGTCTAGTTGATCGATCCTGAGTGAAAAAGATATAAACATTTGTGCAGTTGATCCAGACTCTGACAATCCTCGAATCAAACATCACCACATGAGAGTACACAACACAGAGAACACGAAACACCTAGAGAAGCATGAAAACACCCTGAAAACACTTGATCCCAAGCAAGAGGATGAAGTACCTACATTTCTGGTTTTGAATCTACCTGAATAAATCTTTCCATAAAACTTTAAACGGACCAAGGCTTCTTCTTTATGCATTTTATTAGAACGACTTGGGGACATCTGCAAATTCCAAGATAAATTACAGTCAACTTATATAATCATGAACAAACTACAGGGTGTGTGTTTTCCCCTCCTGACTTTGGCTCCCTACTGGCTCTGTCTCCTCCACCGCTTCTCCATCTCACAGGGACAGCTCACCCTAACTTTGTGACCGTGTGCACCTGTAACTTTCCCCAGCTTCACTTTCTCTGACTCATTATCCACATACTGTGCCTACTGTCTCTGTTATACTGCACACACCCACATTATTTACAGTGATTTGCACATAAGGACCCACTTTATTTTTTACATGTGTTATCATTGAGCTTCCTTCAATAAATCTGTTTCTGTCAATTCAATACAGCAAAGCACTACAAAGTCCACATTCCCCTTCTTAGAGGACTCACTGATGGTGGTGACGGTTGTCACGGCGCCATACTTGACGAGGGGATTGGTCTTCAGCTCCTGCCACATCCTGTCTGTTGGGGGCAAGGTATGTCCTGGGGGGAGACACCTGACCACCAGACCAGACAACCTCAGATAATCAGGCTGTCTCCTCTGTGCCTACTCCCTCCAACTGTAGCTTTGCTATGTTAACATGGGGGGAATAGCAGCACCGAGCATAAGAATAGGACTAAGGATTTTAGCAAAGGGGAGGTTTAAAGTCTTAGGCAGATTAAACCCGCCTTGCGCTCGCCTGACCAATCAATGGTGCTTTATTAGGCTACAACATCCTGGTTACAACTGAGGGGTCTAGAGTAGAGTAGAGAGCAGTGCAATGAAGCATGAGATAGATAGAATGTTGCTTTTTACTTAGGGCTGCCAATGCTAAAGATTAGTGCCAAATTTCTCTTGTTCACTGGTAAAGATCAACTACAGATCAAGCACCAATTACAGTGATGCTTCTGATGAATCTGCTGTATTGATTGAATCATTTTCATATCCTGATATAACATTTTGGTGTGCGGTTATTGCTTGCTTGTATGGATACAGTCTGGTCTCGGCAAATGTATGGTCCACTTGAGTGAGCTCTCTGCTTGATACTTCCTTCCACGTCACGTGTCTGTTAAACTAAATTACCATTAATGGCGGTATAATACCGACTTTACGAACCTGCAGACTTGATGTTGCTTTAATGCCTTTCTCTTCTTGTTTATTTATCACACAGGCATAGACTTTAGGAACGTCCATGGAGACTGCTTGCCATATATTCTTATACGACACTGGGTATAACACATGTTAACACTCATGTGATGACTGGAGAGAACAAGTATAACTTCTTGAAACATACCATATAGCAGCAAAAAATGTTAAAGCATTCGGGAAGGGAGTGTTGTGTTTAACATGATGGAAAGAGATCAACAAGCAACACATTTTTTTTTGAGACATGCTAACATTAGCCATCTAACTAGCTACTTTCAGGGGACGCCCCGAACCCAACAGGAACTGCTGGGTTAGCTTGCACGCTAAAATTGTGGCAAAGCATGTTTTCTGTTCCGTGAGAATACACAATCTAAAATTAATAAATCATTTGGTAAAATGTTTTAAATAGGACATGTAGTTAGCTGGCTAGCATTCTAGCAACTTGCTGCAGCAGTTTTTCTCCCATTCATTGAATACGTTCACACTTAGGATTGTGGGCAAGGAGTTGATAGTGATTGGTTTGCTGGTGGCCAGCTAGCTAACTGCTTGTTCAACTTCAGACTAGCTAGCCTGGCGATCGTCTCTGTTTCATTCCAACTAAAACATTGCGAAGAGAACGACGTATTTTTTCAAGGTTTGTTTTCCAGTCGCCTTTCTATTTTGTATTGCTGATTAACCTTAGACTTCTTCATTCACATCTAGTTAGTTAGCTAGCTAGCTAGTTTTTGCATCGATTTATGTTAATTAGCAGAGGTGGTTCGGTGACATTGCGCGTCAGTGTTAGATCTCACTTTTTCCTAGCTCGTTGTATGCACTGGTAATAGTAGAAATGGCTTTGATCCCATTATTTGTGTCAGAAGTATCATCCATTGATCCAGAGCCATAGGCTAGCTATAAAGAAAACCAGTCATGTGATGTCTCAGATTAATGCACGAACTGTGTTAACATTAAGTGTTAAATAGTGCAACAACTTAGCTATTCAGCAGACGCTCTTATCCAAAAAAACAGACACATCACGGATAGAAAGTAGCCTACAGCAGGAAATCGGACGTGCATAGTTCTAACAGTATTTTCTTTATTAGTCAAGGAAATGTCTGTTATGTAGCGCAAAATCTAGGTACCAGGTTCCTAATGAGCTAGACTAGTAGCTAACTAGCACAGCCAAGCCTACTGTTATCCGGCTCATGTTTTTCACTTTCTACATTTGTATGTCCCTTTTTAAGGGTGAGCAGAGGCTGGAAACAGACCATAGCTCGAGCTTCTGTTAGTACTGTCCATCATTAGAAAAAGTGATTCGCTACTTTCAGTTTGTCTCATGCACGACTCTATCACTGGACATATATGTGGTCTATGACCGAGAATGCTTGGTGGAAAGTAACGTGAAATAAGTGTTTTCAAGGCGTTATTTAAGAAATATAAATTACTGCTAGCTTCGCCTGTCAGGATAAAGATGGTTACTCCGCCCAGAGTTAGAGATCGCAACCAACCAGAACTTGAGGATAGAGTGGAAGTGACGCTAGTATTTTCTTTCGCCCTGAGAGAGCGAGGCAAGCTGGAAAAGTGGAAAACGGTTGTGTTGCAGGCAACGTTAGCCAGCTAGCTTGTTGCCTCTCACAAATAACTGTTTTTCAAAACATTGCAAACAACCTTAACAAATGAATGCACATTCATTCGCATGTCTTTTATATCAATAACCTCAGCAAACACGTAAGCAAGGTAAGCGAGTTCTTGATTTGTTTCCGCTGACATTGTTAGCCTGAATTCTGCCAGTTGTGAAACTCACTAAGGTCCTAGCTAGCTGGGCTAGCAAGTTAGCATTGTTAGCTAGCGAGCTAAATGCTAATCGCATGGTGTGCTGCGAGAATGGAGGCGGGCTCCAGCTGCAGGAAGCATGCATGCACAAGCCACAGTTAACACCGTAAATTCTGACCAGGATATTGTGTTCTCTGGCAGCATTTTTAGCAGGAAAGGAGTTAGCCATGTAAGATTGAAAAATGATATTGACAGTTTTGCATTAACATTATATCCACCCGGAAAATGTATTACTTTATATAAACAAAGCTAACTCAGCCTACCACTGTATACACTCTCGCTCCTCCTACTCCTACACAGACGCAAACAAATGGATTCAAAACAAACGAAAAAAGTGATATTTAACAGTTATTACGAATACAAAATAATACTTTGGGGGTTTACAACACACTTAATAACGTATACATTCCCCCCTTGAAATAAATGACTGACAATATGATTTTCAGATTTTCAGAAGTCAGCGGTCTAACTTAGCCCCATTTGACTGTAGCAGCAGCAGTGATGATTGCAGTAACCCTGATGATGTCATCAAATTTACACTGTTCTCCACACTAACTTTATGTCTCCCATCCTCTGTGGCATTGACCAGTGGGCGCAGAGCAAGATGGCCGACTCTGAACTACACATGGAGTGTGAAGAGGGGGACCTGGCGCCATGGCAACATGCCACAGATGAGGAAGGCGAGGAGCTGGGGATGAAGATGGGAGGAAGTGAAAGGCCGGGTGAGGGAGGGATTGATTGGTTTTGTTGTTGTTTGTTGATGTCTGATTGTTGTTGTGTGTCAACTGTCAGGGAGCTGTGTTTTTGTATTCTTTAGGGTAGTTTGCAAATGTTATGTTTGCTACAGGGTTAAATGGATGCGCAGTCTCTGAATTCAACATCATGTCTTAACACACTGTAACCCCCCCCAGCCCCAGCCCCAAACCCGGAGGAGCAGACCATTATCCTGACCCTGGTCCCAGTCTCTCCATCAGCCCAGCCCCTGGTCCAGGCCTCGACCCACGGCTCACCAGGGTCCATGCTGACATCCAGACCCTCCCCGTTCCTGCCCCAGACCTCCTTGTCTCCCCTGGTCCTGACTCCCGTCTCCTCATCCACCCAGCTGACCCAGCTGACCAATGTCCCCCTGATCAACAGCCCTCCCTCTGGCCAGCCAATCATCCTCAGCACCCAGGTAACCCTTGGCCCCGCATGGCCTCCTGAATGGCCTGTTCTCGCTGCTGTTGCATGCAGGCATCGTCACACTCTAGGATTCACCTGCTTGTAAATGTGCGTGTCGTTACAGTCGCTCCAGGCAGCGTCCACGGGCCAGAACAACCAACTGGGATTGATCCTGAACGGCCAACCAATCACATTTCTTCCGGGTGGTAAGTTAGACACGACACTGCGATCCCATTGGCTCACACCTACTCTGTGGTGATTGAACACCGTAAAACATCCTTCCTCCATTCCTACGAGAAATGCATGTCCTGTTTCCAAGTACTGGCGACAGCTTGAGCCCGTTTGAAGATTGCTCCTCCGCCACCTCCTCTCTTCCAGGGCAGGGGGCAAAGCTGCTAGGCCAGCCCAGTGGCATGGTGAGGTCGTTGGGCAGCATCGGGGCCATGAAGGGGCTCAGCACGGTTCAGATCCCCATCACCCTCACGTACCAGAGCTCGTCGGGCTACCAGACCCTCAGCAGGGTGGCGTCGGGAGGCATCAGCCTGCCCTCCACCACCCCGGCCCTCCACAGCACCACCCCCATCATCACGGGTAACGCTTCTTTCTTACACCATCTAGAGCAGGGGTAGGCAACCCTGGCCTTTGGGGGGGCCACTGTCCTGCATGTTTTAGTTGTTTCCCTGCTCCAGCACACCTGTTTCAAATTAATGGGCTGTTATCAAGCTCTGTGGAAGCCTCAAGGACCAGGGTTGCCTACCCCTGATTTGGAGGGAGACCAGAGAGGGAGAGGGAAAGGGGGAAAGAAAGGCTCGAGTGAGATGATGAAAGAGGGAGGGCAGGGTTGCTAACTTTCATTTCCTTTCACCTTTCTGACAAAAATGGCAATTTCGGATCTAAAACAGGTCATTTGTGCAATTCGTATATAGATCCGATTACTTTTTGAAATGCGGTTTGTGGGGATCTGGGTTTGCGAGGACAGCAAAGGAACTGAAATGAGAACCTTCTGAGTTGTCAACAACACAACAAGCTTTCCAACCTTACCTGGCTCATACTAGTGCCCATTGATGGCGTTCTGCACTATCGCTTAGGGAAGCTGTTGTATTGTTTTGATTTGGCGAACGCTAGCCCTCACAATTTGGGGCTGTTTGTTTATATACTAATATGACCATTTTGCCGAAAGCTTACAACATAATTTGAGCTTGTTAGCCAAAGTACCAACTTAACGTTAACCATAACACTTGATGGTTCAATTTTTTGGGGGCTAAGATAGACTTGTCATAACTACGACGTAATCAAAAAATGTTGGGGGATTTGTTTTGGAACTTTAAACTAATTCATGAGACAACTCTGTTCATGTTGAGCTTAAATGGACCTACTTTTATCCCGTGTCATAGTGAAATGGAGGGCCCTTTACAGTTGCCTAACGTTGTCACATAAAAAGGAGGCAAATGCCAAGCTCACTAAAAACGACAGAAGCTGAATTGAATTGACTGTGGGTCAGTTGTTCTTTTAGTGGTAGTGATTGTGCAATACATTTCTAAATGTCATTTCTAAGCGCTGTCTTTTAATTGACCAAACAAAAGTTGCAACAGCTGTAAAGAGCAAAAAACGATTATGGTTCATTCATGTTCACTAGCTCACTAGCTACACACACATACACAGACAAACAGACACTAAGGTATGTCAATTGATTGTTTATGATAAGGTTCCATGTCAGAATGAGATCATTTGGGCAGAGCAAGGGACTGCTGGTGAAGGCAAGCACATTAATAATATGTGACTTACCAGTAATGTGTCTTGCTGGTAGTAAGCACACTAATTAACCTGGTTTCTTTAGATTTTTCTCCAAGGAGACTGTTATTCAAGCATTATTATTAAATATATAGGCCCTATCGTGATTATTATCAACATCGAAACAGCAAAAAGAAAAACAGCATATCATACATTATTTGGGGTCTTATCGCCCAGCCACAGCCTGAACTGATGTCCCCCTGGCTACTTTTGGTGCAGAAATGTTTACATCAATTCTAGGTTGAGTTTTGTGAGTTTTCTTACCGTAGTCCTGAATATGAAATAGTTAAAATCCACATTTTAAAGCTTCAAAAAAAAAAAATTCCCAGGCATTATTTACACTACATTTATGCATTTGCAGACGCTTTCATCCAAAGCGACTTCCAAGAGAGAGCTTTACAAAAGAGCATAGGTCACTGATCACTAGAAGCATGGAATTAATTAGCTGGTCTCTCAATGCAATTGACACCATCTGCTCGAAGAGAAGCTCGGGTTCGGGGGAACTAAACTGTCCTGACGGGACGTTTGCAGCTGGCTACACGATGGACGCGTGGAACAATTGGCGTGTCGTGTGTCTAGCGGCGCTTTCCGTGGAGGACGTTGAAGACATCATATTCCGAACCGTGATTACAGGCTTTCTGCTGTTTGGAATAGGCGCTGGCTTTGTTTATCGGGAAAATCAAGGAAACGGCTGCGGCCCTCAAAAGCCCCGTTAGGCTGCCTGACCTGATTGATGCGTTGGGCAGAGCTGTTGGAGCTCTGACTGTGAACTGACAACGCAGTATGGATTACAACGGGGATAAGTTTGCGGCTCTGCAAAGGAAGATGGAGGAGTTGGAGACCTTCCTGAAGGGTGGACGTGAAAATGGAGTCGCGGCTACTTGTCAAAACAACTGCCCCAATCTTATCTACTTTCGGCCCCGTAACCAGCACAGGCCTTGGCCAAGGCCGTTTCTGGAAAACAACTCCCCTGGAGAGTGCCGAGGCGAGACTATCTTGCTTCCCCTCCCCACCGACATCTGTGGTTTGGTCTCTGCCCGGGTCATGACCAAGGATGTCTCCTTGCCAACACAATCTGCATAGGGAGAATCAGACTGTGGGCTAGGTGGAGGGTGCCAACCCAGACCTACTCACACATTAACTTTCACCTACTACAGATACCACCACCCCCCCACCCCCATCCAACGCCTTCGCCTGCTTGTTTCCCCAGGGTGGCTGGCGGGTCTGTGTCCAGCGCCTACCATGGCTTCAGGTCCAGATGCTGCTTGTCTACCCCCCCCCCCCCCCCCCCCCCCCCCCCCTCCCCGTTGCAAGTCGTGTATTTTTGTACATGTTGTTGGGCTTATGTGCTGAGGTTTTTGCCTGTTCCCACACTGTACTAGCCTGGCTGCTAGCCCAACTTCTCCCCGCCCAACTACAGACAACTACAGAAAACGAGAATCGGGACGGACCAATGAAATTGCCAGGGCGGGCTTTATACGATGATGGACAGATGATCAACAGTAACGTAATCAACAACGTCACGAAAGAGCGCTTGGGTTGAATTTGTTTTCAACAAACAACATATTACGTTGCTCTGATTGGTTGTAGGTCTATCCAATTGAGCGAAGAGGCATTTGTTTTACGAGTTCAGTTGAAACACTCCCCGTAGTCACAGCCCAACGGAGAGTTTTCAGTCTCATATTCTGACTAGAATTATGAGTATGACAACGTCAGGCTAACACTGTACTCCTCTAGGAGCACTGTCTGGGGGTGGCCTTTTTCTCTCCTCCTCTCTCCTCATGTTATGCTGTAACTTTTCTAGTTGGTGCCGAAAATGGCTGCCTAGGTAGGCTCTCCTGCCAAAGTAAATTCCTTGTCTGTGCAAACTTTCATGGCGAATAAACACCAATTCTAATTCTGATCATAACAACGAGGTAGCCCCAAACATTGCAAGCAGCCAAAACATGAAGCATTCATTGTGAAAAACCAAATAAGTGCCAAAGGGAAGAACCATATAAGAGCATGCAGTTAAAAAAGTTACAATTAAACAACACGAAACCCAAAAAGTGCAAGAGTGTACCTGTAGAAGAACAATCAACAGTAACATATTTCACAGCGAGTACAAAAAAAGTTTTAATCCGTTATAACTAGCCAACAAGAGCAACAAGTCTCTCAATAAGAGTCATTGTGAACCTGGAGGAAACTATCATCAGGTCCAACCAGGCTATCATCCCTCCTTTTTTCCCTGGAGGGAGGTGGGGTGGGGGGGGGGGGGGGGTGAATAGAGAGCTGAAAAGAGGCTCTCATCTCCATTCAGTTCAAGTTCGTTTCGGGTTTGTTTGTTTCGTTGACACGCACGTCCCTCTCCCCCCTCTCTCCTGTGTGCGAGCAGAGGTCGTCTCAGTTGGCGCCTCAAATCCAGCCGCTGCCAAGACGTCCTCCATGCCAGCCTACGGCCCAGCACAGCCCCCACTGCAGGCCTCCTCCTCCAGGTCCCCCTCCTCCAGGTCCCCCCAGGCCAGCACCAGACCCATCACCTCCCCCCGGCCCCTGAAAGGTCTGTACCCCCAGCAGCAGACACCAGGACGTGCTGCACGTGTAGCCGGTGGAGGTCGCTTCAACTCACCTGCGCCCACGCCTGTAACACATGCATGCTTGGGAAAGTGGGGTTGGATATAGATGTGTGGGCGTGTGTGCCTGTGATTGTATGGGTGTTTTTTTTGTATGCGTCTGTGTTAGGGGTGCAAAGGAACACGTATTTGTATTGAACCACTTCGTATGATTTGACTTTTTGGCTGTATCGAAAACGCACCAAATCGTGACTCCACTGTATCTTACAAGGCCGCACCCTTCAGAACCGTCTCCCTTAGTGTGTGTTTGTGTATCTGTTATCTGTACCCATCCGTGTGTGTGTGTGTGCATGTTCATGCTGTGACCATGGTTACCCTCCCCCAGGACTCATGGGCCCTGCCAAGCCCAAGCTGTGTCAGCGCTGCGGCGTCCACTACAAGATTGTCAACGCTCTCAGGGGCTTCCTGTGTGTAAGTACTCACTGCATCGTCTAGCCCACCCCAGCATAGGAAACCATAGCAAATTATAATAGCATGCCACGGCATAGCGTAATTTTCATCAGAATGGGATTAAACTGTGTACCGGTTTCACCATAATCCATGTTAAAAGCCCCGACGGTTAGGATTACCGTTGCAGTTTTTGATGATCATGAAAGGCGTGTTTTGAAAAACTCTCGTTAAGTGCTAACCAGCATCAACCGAAATGAGCAGCGGTCTCGCTCGGCACGCAACCTGGGTTTGAGCCGCCGGTGGATCTTCTCTTCTTATAGCTTGCTGGCAACAGTGGCTCTTGTTTGCCATGTTAACTCTCGCTAGCCACCCCGACTAGGCTAGAGAGATAGAGAGATGGATCATGTATGAGAAATCAACACATACAAATGTGTGAACAAGGCTCAAAAGTTTTGAGGGGGGGTGTTACAAGAGTGCTGAGGGATTTCAGAGTGTGGATCGGTACTGTCCAGCACATGATCCCAATCCCGCCAGAATACCGACAACCATGATCATTTTCATTTCCTCTCTACCATCAAACTTATCCATGCGAAAGCAAACTGAGGGACTATTTGGCGGACTATTTATTCAACCCCCTCTGTGTTTGTCTCTCTCTCTCTGTCTCTCTGTCTCTCTCTCTCGCTCTCTCTCTTTCTCTCTCTCTCATCATCTCTGCCTCTATCATCATCTCTGCCTCTCTCATCATCTCTGCCTCTCTCATCATCTCTCTCTCTCTCTCTCTCTCTCTCTCTCATCATTTCTGTCTCTCTCATCCTCTCTCTCTCATCATCTCTCTCTCTCTCTCTCTCTCTCTCTCTCTCTCTCTCTCTCTCTCTCTCTCTCTCTCATCATCTCTGCCTCTCTCATCTCTCTCTCTCTCTCTCTCTCTCTCTCTCTCTCTCTCTCTCTCTCTCTCTCTCTCTCTCTCTCTCTCTCATCATCTCTGCCTCTCTCATCATCTCTCTCTCTCTCTCTCTCTCTCTCTCTCTCTCTCTCTCATCATCTCTGTCTCTCTCATCCTCTCTCTCTCATCATCTCTCTCTCTCTCTCCCTCCAGAGGTGCAGTGACGAGATTGCCCGGAGCCTCAAAAAACTCAACTCGCCCAAATCCTACAAGCCGACCAAGTGTAAAAAATCGGCCTCCAAGCGGGCCCGCTCCTCCTCCAGGGACTCGTCCTCCTCCTCCGACGCCTCCAGCGCCTCCAGACCAACGAAGAAGAAGAAGAAGAAGAAGAAGAAGGGCGTCCAGAGGGAGCCCGCCTCCAAACAGAGGCGGACTGCCGTCCAGACGGCCCTCTCGTCCCCGGGGGAGCCGCCCAAGAAGAGGGGCAGGGGGCGGCCGAGGAAGGGGGAGAGCCTGGGGTCCAGGGGGAGGGGGGAGGAGGGTGCCGTGCGGCCGGTGTACGGCCACGCCGGCACGCCCATCCTGGAGGCGGGGGCTCTGGGAAAGCTGATCATCCTGGTGGAGGACTTCTACTACGGCACGGACCGGACCTGTCGGCTCGCTGAGCAGCCGGAGAGGCAGCCCGGCTGGTTCAAGTGTATCCACTGTGACAAGAGCTTCCTTAACAATATCAAGTGGGTGTGGTCAGGGCCCGAGGGTTTGCTTCCTCGCGGGACAGTTCGATCTGATAAATGTCATTTTCATGCAGCCGCTAGCTGTTTGTAACGATTGTAAAATATTTGACAAACACAAAAATTCACTTTTTGGGGAAACTTTCGGAACAATTCCACAATATTAAGTGTTATTGTCTCGTTCCATTTCCCTCCTCTACCTCTATCTCTCCTCTCACTCTTCTCCCTTTTCACCTCTTGTCTCTCTTTTTTCTCCCTATCTTCCCTACCTCCCCTCTCTCCTCCTCCCTTCCTCTCTCTCCCAGGTTGATGGCCCACATGAGGAGACATGTAGAGCTGAGTCAGCAGCACGATGACGTCGCCGCCAACACTTCCTGTCAGCACTGCTTCCGTCACTTCCCCACCCCGTACCGGCTCCAGGGACACCTGGAGTCTGTCCACGGACATTACCAGAGCACCAGTGCGTAGGATGATACACGCGCGTGCACACACACATTAACTATGTCACCCCCAGTTGGAATGAGGAAAAATCCTTCATGCTAAAATTCCTCTCTGCTTCTCTGTTTCTCTGTTCCTCTGTTCTCTCTCTCTCCCTCTCCCTCTCTCCCTCTCTCTCTCTCTCTCCCTTTCCTTCTCTCTCTTCCGTGTGTGTGCGCAGGTAAGTGTAAGATCTGTGAGTGGGCGTTTGCCAGTGAGCCCGTCTTCCTTCAACACATGAAGAACTTCCACAGACCTGGAGAGATGCCCTACGTATGCCAGGTGAGCTCTGCTCCAATTCACCACGGTAACACATACCATGGCAACTAACACCATGGTAACACATACCACGGCAACTAACACCATGGTAAAACACACCGTGGCAAAACACCATGGCAACATATCTCTCTCTCTCTCTCTCCGTCCCTCTCCAGGTGTGTAGGTTCCGCTCGTCCTTCTACTCAGAGGTGATGGATCACTTCCAGGAGGCCCACAGCGACACGTCCCACCTGCAGTGTCCATACTGCCTCCGAGTGTTCCGCAGCGCAGCCAACTACCAGCACCACTACAGCAGGCACCAGGTAACACACCTCACCACTACAGCAGGCACCAGGTAACACACCTCACCACTACAGCAGGCACCAGGTAACACACCTCACCACTACAACAGGCACCAGGTAACACACCTCACCACTACAGCAGGCACCAGGTAACACACCTCACCACTACAACAGGCACCAGGTAACACACCTCACCACTACAGCAGGCACCAGGTAACACACCTCACCACTACAACAGGCACCAGGTAACACACCTCACCACTACAGCAGGCACCAGGTAACACACCTCACCACTATAGCAGGCACCAGGTAACACACCTCACCACTACAGCAGGCACCAGGTAACACACCTCACCACTACAACAGGCACCAGGTAACACACCTCACCACTACAGCAGGCACCAGGTAACACACCTCACCACTACAACAGGCACCAGGTAACACACCTCACCACTACAGCAGGCACCAGGTAACACACCTCACCACTACAGCAGGCACCAGGTAACACACCTCACCACTATAGCAGGCACCAGGTAACACACCTCACCACTACAACAGGCACCAGGTAACACACCTCACCACTACAGCAGGCACCAGGTAACACACCTCACCACTATAGCAGGCACCAGGTAACACACCTCACCACTATAGCAGGCACCAGGTAACACACCTCGCTTCTCTCTCCTCCTCTCTCCACCTCTCCTCTCCTCCCGTAGAAGAAGACGGTGTTCAGCTGCGATAGCTGCCGCCTCCACTTCCTGTTTGCTAAGGAGCGAGCGGAACACAAGGCCCAGGACCACAGGACCCACGTCAAACCCAGACAGCTGGAGGGCCTCAAGCCTGGCACCAAGGTGACGAGAGAGCGCTTGTGTGTGTGTGTGTGTGTGTGTGCGTTAGGCTGTGTGTCTTGTCTGATGTGCATCGTGTCTCTTTCCTTTCAAACCTATTGACCCTTGTCTTCTCTCCTTCGATCCTCTCTCCTTTATCACTTTCTACTCTCTTTCTTTTTTTGGTGTGCCCCTCATCCTCCTTTCTCCTCTCTGCATCGTTCCCCTGTCTCTTTCCTTGTCTCTCCTCTTTTTCTTTTCCTCTCTCCCTGTCACCCCCCCACCCCACCCCTCCCCCCTCCAGGTGACCATCAGGACTTATGCAGCTGCGGACGCCACGCACGAGGTCCATGGGTCCCTGGACCACCCCCCTGCCTCCCCCCAGGTGATCGAGGTGCCCCCTGGGCCGCAGACCTCCAAGTCCCCCCAGAGGAAGCCCCCAGAGAGCCAGGTGGAGCTCCTCGTGGGCTTCCAGAAGCGCAGGTAACCCCATCGCCCTCTTCAGAAAGAGGTTTTATTTTTTTAACATGGTTTTGGAGGTATTTAAACTCTTGACTCCTCCCTCCCTCCCCTCTCTTTCTCCCCTTCTCTCTCCCCTCCCCCCTCCTGCTGTCCTCCAGTCCCGTCTCTGAGAGGCAGAACTGTGTGGAGTGTGCCTTCTCCATCCCCGACTTTGCCAACCACTTCCCCACCTACGTGTGCTGCTCCCTCTGTCGCTTCCGCACATGCTGCTCCCGCTCCTACGCCAATCACATGATCAGGTAAGCCCCGCCCCCAGGACAAACCGCCCCCTTCCCCTGTTCACTTGAACTGTGTCGCTGCTGCGGGGAGAATATTGCTCAGATAGATCATAGATAAAAATACAAATAATAATGATATCATTCAAATCAAATGATTATCATGTAGAAGGATGATGATGATTATGATGATGAATCATAGTAAGTTGATGTTCCTGTCTTGTGAGATACTGATGCTGCTGTTTGTCTGCAGTAACCATGTGACCCGTAAGACCACCACCAAGTATGAGACCTTGTACACTTCCTACCCCAGGTAAACAGGCTCCTCCCACCCGACTCCCCTCTCCCAGCATAGGCTCTGTGTCTCCCCCCTGTCTCACCTGGACGTGTGTGTGTGTGTGTGGGCGTTTGTGTACGTGGGCATTCGCATGTGCGTCTCTGTGTGTAACTTTCTGTGTGTGTGTGTGGGCTGCCTTCCAGGGAGAGCAAGATGAGGTGCACGTCGTGTGGTTACTCCTCCACCATCGGAGACATGATGGCCAACCACCTGACTGACCACCCTGAACACCTGGTCTGCAGCTTCAACGGTACACACACACACACACACACACCTGGATATAACACCAGCCAACACACACACACACACCTGGATATAACACCAGCCAACACACACACACACCTGGATATAACACCAGCCAACACACACACACCTGGATATAACAGCAGACTATTCTTTAGAGAGAGGAAGAGAGAAGCAGAGAGAGACAACAAGAGAGAGACAGCAAGAGAGAGACGGCAAGAGAGAGACGGCAAGAGAGAGACAGCAAGAGAGAGACGGCAAGAGAGAGACAGCAAGAGAGAGACAGCTAAAGAGATGAAGAGATAAACAGCCAGACAGAAAGAGAGAGAGGGAGAGACAGAGAGATAGGGTGTGTGTAATGCTGATGTTTCCTGTGTTCCAGATGGACCTGATTTGATATACGACCCATACCCAGCCCCTTCAAGGTACAGAACACCTTCACTGTAGTGTACACAATAACACACTTTAAATATAAAAACACAATTGTAATATTCTATTTAAATAACTTCAACTTAACACGTTTGAACAAACTTCCTAAATCGGTTTAGTTAGGTATGAATTTGTTATTTCCTATCTTTTGAGGCTTTTCACAAACCATAACTCAAAACAATACAACAATAATAATATATCCTTATTTGTAAAGCATTTTTCAAAACACAGTTACAAAGTGCTTTACATGGCAACATTTTACATACATTCAGGATAATAACATACATACAAAATTAAAATACATTAGACCTGATAAAACAGTAACAAAAAATACAATTAATAAATACCACTTCATGGCCAAGCATACAGCTGATGCAAATTCTCCGCCCCCTCGTCAAAGCCAGGCGATTGCAATGTTGTTTTCTATTAAAAAACACATTTGCACCAAGCAATCCGATCCACTTTTCCATGTTGATAAGAGCATTATATGAGAACAAATAATGGGACAAAAAGAAATCAAGGGACATTTAGAATAGATAAAAATGTGAGATTAATTGCGATTAATCGCGAGTTAACTATGACATTAATGCAATTAATCGTGAGATAACTATGACATTAATGCGATTAAATATTTTAATCGTTTGACAGCACTAATATATATATATATATATATATATATATATGTGTAAGATAAGATGATATACCCTGTTAAAATAAGTGAAACTAAAGTGCTGTGCCGCCCCGTCGTAGCGTTCCCTCCTCCCCGGTGTCTGGCTCCTTCATCCCCCTCCACCTCTCCAGCAGCACTCAGGTCTCCATCAAGGCCCTGCTGCCCTCGTCCCGGCCGCCCACGCCCGCCCCCTCGCCCCCCGCCTTCACCATCAGGCTGCTGGGCTCAATGGCCTCCATCAGGGACGGCGTGAGGGAGGGGCACCCGGAGGGCCAGGAGCCGGGGAAGGAGCTCCCTCCGCAGGGGAAGAAGGCTCTTCTGGAGGCGGTGGCCAGGTACCGGTCCTCCGCCGCCTCCTCCGTGTCCTCCTCCTCCTCGGCGCCGCTCCACAAGCCCCTGACGGTGCGCCAGCTGAGCATCGTCCTGTACGCGCTCTGCAACGGCCTCCCCCAGGCCTCCCTGCGCTACGGGGCGCGGCCCTACGCAATCCGGGCCTGGGCCCAGCACCAGGACCGCCTGAGGCTGCTGAAGGAGTGGCGCTGGTGCTCGGACCGCATCGCCGAGTGGGTCCTGAGCCGGCGCGAGCAGCAGCTGCCCGTCAACGAGGACAACCTCCTGCAGACGGCCACCGACGCGCTGGAGGAGGCCCGCGACATCGCCGACTTCTACGAGTGGGCGGTGGAGTTCATGCTGCGCCACAACCTGGGCCTGCAGGCGTCGCTGGCGTCGGCCGTCAAGCCGCCGCTGCCGCGGAACGTGTTCGAGAGCACGCGCATCTTCACGCGCTTCGTGGCCAAGCAGGTGCGCGCCCAGGGCCACAAGCCGGGCGACATGGCCGCGCTGGACGAGCTGGCGCTGTTCGTGGACGGCGGGCTGCTGGCCGAGGGCAGCCCCGCCGCCCTGCAGATGTTCGGGGAGGGCGAGGCGTCCCTGGACGTGCTGCTGGCCGCCTGCGCCGACGGCACCCTGCTGAGCCCCGTGGTGTTCCTCCGGGGCGAGCTGCCCGCCGCCCACGAGACCGTCCCCGGGTCGGTGCTGGTGGAGGCGCGGGCCGAGGGCTTCAGCGACGCCCAGCGGCTGCAGCTGTGGCTGTCCAGGGTGTGGGGGCGGCAGGAGCGGACGAGCAAGGCGCTGCTGGTCATGGACACCCACCGGGGACACCTGGCCAACGACTTCCTGGCGGCCCTCAGCCGGACCGCCACCGTCCCCGCCGTCATCCCCATCGGCTGCTCCTCCCGCCTGCAGCCGCTGGAGGTGTGCGTGGGGCCCGTGCTCCGCGAGTTCCTGCAGGCGCGCTGGCGCCACCTGGTGGCCGGGGGCGGCGGCGCGGGCCTGGGGCTGGGGGGCCTGGCGGTGAAGGTGGCCGGCTGGCTGGGGGAGCTGGTCGCCTGCCTGGGGGAGAGGCCCCGGATCCTGGCGCGCTCGTTCAACATCGTGTGCACGCCGCCGCTGGAGGAGGTGGAGGACGAGGCGGCCGACATCAGCCGGGTCCTCACGGAGGTTCTCATTGGCTCCCTGGAGGAGGAGCAACTGGGCGAAGAGGAGAAGGAGGATGAAGAGGACGAGAAGGAGGAGGAGGGTGAGGAGGAGGACGAAGAAGATGAGGAGGAAGAGGAGAACAGCTCAGCCGGTGATCCAGTGCGAGTAAAAGTGGAGGACAGGGGGAGGGACGAGTCGGCGCAGGAGAAACGGGAAGAGACGGCCGGTGAGGAGGGGGGGAGAGAGGCGGCGGGGAGGGCCCAGGGTGAGAGCCCCTCCCTCCAGGGAGACCTGCAGGCCATCAGGCAGGTGTTTGAGAGAGACAGTGACCTGGAGTCCTTCCACGGCTTCGAGGAGAAGGAGGTCACTCCGTACATGAAGACGCGCTCCTCTGCTTCTCTCCAGAAGAACAAACCCTAGTGGGACCCCTGCGTCCAATACACACTAGTCTGTATGCTATACTGACCGTACAGTACCAATATACTGTAGTGGTACCAGACCACTGGTTAAATAAAGAAAAACCCATCAACACTACTTCAGATACTAAACCCAGTGCTTTGAGACCATGTGACTACAGACTTAAGTCCTCATTGGGGGCCCCCGCATCTCCATGACGACGACCCCAAACTCACCCAGCTCTCGTGAGAGCATGATGCTAGCAGTCTCCTTGACGACAGGCCACTTAACAATAACTTTATCATGTGTGTAATTCTTTTTTTTTGTATGATGAACAGCTGTGTGAATGTTGTTTCCTGCACTGTGTTGGAATCCTGTAGGAATGTTAAAATAAAGTATGTACATGTGACGTTACTATGGAAACCTTCCTTTCTCTGTAGCTGGTCAGCCAGACAGTGTCTCTCCCCTCCAGGAGACACGTTTCACTGGCCTTACTGAATGTTACTGAATGTTAATCCCACCTGGGCCAAGACAGACTCCAGATTATGTTTTCCATCATGCCTTTTGCTGAGCCTATAAATCTGCATGTTCACTACCAAACCATGCTTAGAGTACAATCTCCACTGCCGTCCCAAGTTGAAAAGTTTGGTTTGATTCATCAGTATACATTGTGAATCCAATCATAGTAATTCTGATTTTGTTGTATCCTTCCTTACTGCTTTGTATATACTGTCGTCTTTTGTATTCTGTTGGTGTAAATAAAGATTCTAGGCTGCTGTCCTGCCTGTGTTCTTAGTGGTAGCAGCTGTGGGGATATCACTGCATGAAGGGCTTCCATGGGCATACAATATGTATGCTTACAATAGGCCCTAGGCCACAAACATGAATGAATATAAAACAGGTTGTTGGTGTCATCGGGTGCATTAAGAGTGAATCAGCTCCAGCAGTGTAGAGGTACTTCAGTCTGTCACTCTCCCCAGCTTTTTCAGACCAGGATTGAACAAGTTAAATACACAAAATCAAAACCCACTGCATTTCCTTTTTTTGTAAGAATCGAGTCAAAAACGATACGATTTAACATTTATTTGTCATTTTACAAAAGAGGGAAAGTGGAGAAAAATAACTAAATGGGACATATAGCAGTGTTTTCAAAGCGGTAACGTTTCAGAATGTAATGGAACAGACTAAATATGTGTGGCTGCTGGTATAGTACTGAAGCACTGTCTTCACTCAAAACCACTGCAAGAGAAGAGAAGATAGCGTTGGGTTAGAATAGATCTGACAGTATTCAAAGACAAAAGTGCTATATTGGTCACACGCACTAAGTAGCATAGCGTCATCAGGACAGTACAATTCTTGTGACCGGCCACGCAACATTACACAGCATTGAACAGAAAAGCTACAGCGCTTCAGTATGAATTGGAAATTGAAAATCATTTGGATTGTTGCTTCTGTACAGTACGAGTCACAGCCTGTGGCAAAGCGTCCTACGTATGCCTTAACGAGGATGTCTTTGTAACCGTGCGGCTGTGTGAGTCACGACCTACCTGACCATGTTGGCGATGTCCCAGTTTGTCTCTGAGGAGAGAGGACCTTCGATTGTCACTCCGTCTTCTGTTACTATGGCGATCTCGTGCTGAAATAACGTTACAAACACAACCGTTAATAACCACACCTGCTCAGGAACCTAGTGTGTGTGGGGGGGGGGGGGGAGGGAGGGGGGGGGGGGATGGGGGTTAGGGAAGCCTTGGGAACCAGAACATCTGTTGAGTCACTGTCTCCCAGTGCAGCAGTTCAGGGCAGGAGGAGGAGGGTATAGGAGGAAGGCCTGGTGCCCGATAGGAGAGCTGTACCCTGTTGTAAGAGCGGGCGTCGCGGTAGTACAGCACTTTGAGGCAGCGCTCCACCAGGGCTCTGGCCTCCTGCTTCGTGATCTCCACCTTGTTCTCCACCACCTCCCTCATCAGGGGCTGCAGGGACACACACACACACATGACGTCACATGCACTGTTGTATGAAGCCTTTCCAAGGAAAACTTGTTTCGCTGTACTGTACTGTTATTGTTACACTGTAGCTGAGATATCACTGTGCCCTGTAGCCGAGATGTACTTCTGGCACCCTTTATCCACTTCTAATCCTTCATTTCCTGCCGTCCTTTCCTTAATGACCGTTGTGTCGCTTTGGATAAAGGGGGCTGCTAAGTGAATGTGATGGAAGTGTGAGTGACGTGTCGCTGCATCCGTCTCAGAGGGCAGCATCTCCTCCCTGTCCGCCGGCCTCCTCACCTGCGCTAGGTACGCCCCGAAGCCCGTCGCCACCGTGGGCGCCTCGTAGGCCACGCCCAGTTTGTCCACGTAACCCAGGAAGCTGGAGGAAAACGTTGTTTTGAGACGGCAAAACAGCAGACTCACGAAGCAAGCTATCTTAGAGTTTGCTAGCTAACTGATAAAATAGCTTTGAAAATGCACACAGACTCTATGGGCCAGGTCCCAGGCCTGTTATCGGTTTTTCTTCAGGTGAATTGCTTCACCTGGGCATAACCAGCACTAAAGCTGAGTAGGAAGGTAATAATAAGTGACTAGAGATCCAGGATAGCCCACCTCTCTCCGTTGTAGAAACCACCGATGACCACAGTGTTCCAGAGGGGGTTCATCTTGCTGCGCCGGTTGTACATGACCCTCGTCAGCCAGGAGTGGACAGCTTTGGGGCTGTAGCTGTGGCCATCTCCCAACAGCTCCTCATCAATCCTGGAACACAAACCACACACGACCGGGTCACTGGAGCTCCACAGGGCAGTGGGTGGACCACGCTGATGGGACTGTACCAGTTATGTGTAGCTGCTTTTACCATCTCCAGTCACTTTACTGAACCCATTCATGTTGAATGACTGCTCTTCACCTCTCGATTAATCTCAAACAGCTCTTTATCATCTCCCCTCCCTTTCCTGTGCTATCCACACCCCGCCACCCCCGATCGCCAAGACTTACACCATCTGCTCGATGATCTGCTTCATGTACTGGTAGTCGGCGTAGTCCCCTGAAGCGCCAAGGATGGTGTTGTCGTTCACCTTCATCAGACGGGAAATGTTACGGAACCGCGCCAGAGAACCGTAGGACCCCAGCATGTCGGCCGCGATGATGACGCCACCTGTGAATTTGACGCCCAGTACTGACGTACCCGTCACCATGGGGTTCCTGGAGTAAGATGGACCAAAGGGAGGAGTAGAGGCGTAAAGATGGATAATTTAGTTCATATTGTTAAATGACTGATCTTTTAGCACAGGGACAGCATAGTGATATAGCTGTACTTACATTTTTTAAATCCTTATAAAACATGTATTAAATGTGTATGACATAAACATCTTAACGAAACGACTGTATCCTGTATCCTTCAACGATTATAAACACGAAGGAAGGAATCTTAGTTGACAATTGGTTTGAGCTAACTAGCTGGCTAGCGAAGCTAGTGGGCCGGTAGCTAACTGTATATAGTTTGCAGACTAGTCATGTATTCAACGGATTTTATATTTTTACAAGCTTCGACCAACAGAAGTTGGTTTGAATGCTGAGCGACCAATTAAAGACCAACTACGATAAATAACTTCGCTATTCATCAAAGTAGCTAGCTAATAAGCTACTTTGGTGCTAGCGATCAGCCACCATGATGATACAGCAATGCAGTGCATTGAGGAAACTGAAAGTGCGGACCAATTTGTTAGGCAGAATCTGATTTAAAAAAACGTATAAAAGTCAATAAAAGAGTTTACATACAGTGTGTGTCTTATAGGACCGCATCCTGGGATCTGACTGTTGCCAGGAAATGAATAAAATTGTCCAGGTTTTGGTCCATTCTCCCAGAAATTTAGCTTTACACCGTTGGGGTCCATGTTTGCTGTTGCCGAATGAGGCGGAACTGACGACACAACATTTTGTGTATCTACGTTGCCAGGTTCACGTCTTGTTTCTCTGCTCTGTCATGACTTTGTGGTTGGAGACATAATGGTTAAATAGAACATAGTGTTGTGATAAAATACATAGGAAAATATTTTTGCAGTATATGAGGTGGAATTGTATCATTGCCTTGCAAAAGTCCTATACAACAAACCCTAAATATGAAGTGAAAACAAAAATCGGGGATTTTAAACACTGGCAACCTAAAAATATATATTCCAAATGTGTTATCCAATCAGATTTTTGTCCCTAGGTAGATTTCATCAGACGATTCATAAGCTCAGTTACTGGGCAGACCGAGAAAACGCATCCAATTACAAAATTCTTAAGCAAGAAAATAAAGCTTTTCAACCAATTGAATTTCAGTTGATTTTAGTATCCATGTAGAGATGGAACAATTACCCAATTGGAATAGACGTTTGCTTTGTAGTCAGGCAGACATGACATAGTTGTCCAATCACAAAAAAATCTGAAAGGGGATTTTTGCAGTAGCTTTGGCTCAGGTACTTTCTTTTTCTTTCACAAAATAAATACTCGAATGTGTTTTAACATATATGTTATATAATAATACAACCTGTTTAACTACTGCACATACACTGTATTTTAAAGTTTGAATTCTGTCAAAAGTCATGTTTTTAAAGGTGTTTCATTGCTTGCTACCGTTAGCTTAGCACTACTAGCTAGCTTGGACAGCAATTTGTATAGCCTGCTAGCGAGAGCGAATTACTATGCAAGCTAACGTAGCTACAACGCTAGACAGCTGTTTCTGTACACCAAAACGAAATGTATTGCTGGCTATCTGCATGTGTTATTTGCCTGTCGTATGCAGCTATATGAGTTGTAACTGTAATAGCTCACGCATGTCTGCATGCACATTCTTGAATAACTAGGTGGCTAGCTAGCTCTGTATGTGACACTGACAGCCAGCGTGAGGCTAGCTAGCAGACCATGTAGTGGTGTGGGCAAATCCATAAGAGCGGGAAGAGACCGCGCACGGCCACTGTATGAATGAGCAAATCGGTTTAAAGGCTACACATGATGAAAATAAGCTTAAGTTAACACTGAGAAATTAACTGTCATCGATATGAGAGCGAAGCCAATCGCTCTATGTATGGGCGATGTGACAGGTGCGGGTTGTGACCAACATCATGCCTCCCCTACTCGTAGTAATGCGGCTGGCGCTAGTGACAGCCGCGTGAGAAGGCTTGACAGAGACAGTCATGGCTAAAAACAGTCAATGCGCCATTCCTAATTTCCATGTGTACAAAAGCTTTTCAATCATAGTTCTATTAAGGGAAACGCTGAGTGCTCAGTCGCTTACCCCGTCCCCTACATTTATAACCATGCAGACAAGGCATGCTGGTATTTTTAGTTTTACTCCCGTTTTTTTTATTTTTGTCCGAACCTAGAGTGCGGCACCGTAGTGGGAGTGTCTCTGAAGCAGTTGTTAGAGCATTATTTCACCTTGCTGGATTGCACTTGGGTTATCTTTAACCCAAAATCTTTATCTTTATCTTTTCTTAAATATGGGGTAGATAATGCATGTTATTGCTATTATAAACATTATGAGATTTACGTTCACTATTTCCCTTCGAATAAATTAAATTGACCTGCTACTCTACCAACTCATGAAGTCTTTTTATGTAATGTGACCTCAATAATTATAACGCATTCAATGACTTTTTAAACAATAACAAAATAACTCTTCAATAAGACCGAGTATTCATTTTAGCAACTGAGGATGTGACAACACAACCAAATAGTCTCACTGGAGATAAGGTGACTGTCTAGTGAGAAAAGATCTGCTCCCTTTTGACAAAGACTTATGTCTGAAAGCCTCGAGTTTTTATAGATTGTCCATGAAACGGCATTATGCAGTTCTCATGTATCCTGTCTCTACAGAGTAGTGACACTGAGCAGGACTGATGTTGAGAGCCTCTGTTTGGTCGCTGATGTGGTCGAGAAGAGCACCATCACTGCTGGGGTGTCATAGAAAACGAATGGTGATGGACTAACACAACTTAGACAGCAGAAGTGTCATTGTGCGGATGACACGGCATAGTCAAGATGAGAAGCCGCCGGCTTCTGCTTTCACTCTGTGCGACGGAAAAACACGAGCACAAGACTGTCTTTGGTGTGATTAACTCTGCATAAGGAGGTGGTACGTTCTCTCTGAACACATACAGATGATGTTGTCGTGAGGTAGATTCAGGGGTGGTGGCCGGAGACGAGGCTGTCGAGAACTGTTCATTGTGATCACGAGTGTCGCTATCAAAACAGCCGTCCAGTTCCAGCCTCCCACAGACCAGAGTCAGAGGGTTTGACTCTTGTCACATGGTACGGATCAAAAAGACCCATTGAGCTGCGCCTTAGAGTTATGCTTTGGAATAGGCCATAGCTCTCCGCCTAAGCATGTACACTGTTCGAGGACTCTTGTCTTCGGCTCACCTTTCTTGAGCTATACCTGGGCGGGGGGTGTCCTTTCCACCACAGGGATTTGACGGAATGAGGTCAAAGCAGGATGTGATGTCACCCGGCTGTGCTGTTGGTATTTCCCAGAGGCCTCGGGGAGCGGTTTGCCGCCGCTGTGTGAGCCAACCATGACGGAGGAGAGGCTGAAGGCGGACCCCTCCAGGAGGGAGGGGCTGGAGGCGGTGGAGGGCGACACGGAGCCCAGCAGGATGGTGCAGAAGCTGGGGAGCAACGTGTCGTAAGTTCCACCGCCGTCACCGGGGCCGCGATCCTCCCTTTCGTCGCCGTCGTCGATGCGATCGGCCTCTTTCGACACGCCGGGGTTTTGTTTCTGCGTGTGGTGGAAGGACTCTTGCGTGTGATTGGTGTGTTGGGTCCAAGTCTCGTGTGTGATTGGTCGGTCATGTCGAACTCGTGTGTGTGATTGGTCTGTTATGTCTAACTCAAGAGTGATTGGTCTGTTGGTTCTAACTCTTGCGTGTGATTGGATGGTCGTGTCTGATGCCAGTGTGTGCTATTGGTCGGTCGTGCTTAACTCAAGTGTGATTGGTCTTCCAGGAAGAGCGTCCAGGTTAAAGTGGAAAGCATCCTGGTAAGCAGCCCACTACTCAGAAAAAGAGTTTGTATTTCAAAGTATTTATGAGCATTTAGAAGTAGTCATTAGTATTTCAAAGTCCTTATTTCAAGGCCCTTCACCTGATATAGTGATGGTTAAAGTCTCTGCTGTCTCGCTTCCTTGCCCCGCGCAGAAAGAGGTGCAGCATTTCTCCGACAGCGACAAGCTGTACCTCTACCTGCAGCTGCCCTCGGGACCCAGCGCTGGGGAGAAGAGGTGAGCTGGCCTGACACTGGAATATCGGTCTATGGCAGCTCCACCAGGCTGCCTGTCCCTGTGTCCCTGTCTGTGTCCCTGTGTCTGTCTGTGTCCCTGTGTCCCTGTGTCTGTCTGTCTGTGTGTCTGTCTGTGTCCCTGTGTCTGTCTGTGTCCCTGTGTCCCTGTGTCTGTCTGTGTCCCTGTGTCCCTGTGTCTGTCTGTGTCCCTGTGTCTGTCTGTGTCCCTGTGTCTGTCTGTGTCCCTGTGTCTGTCTGTGTCCCTGTGTCCCTGTGTCTGTCTGTGTCCCTGTGTCCCTGTGTCTGTCTGTGTCCCTGTGTCCCTGTGTCTGTCTGTGTCCCTGTGTTCCTGTGTCTGTCTGTGTCCCTGTGTCCCTGTGTCCCTGTGTCCCTGTGTCCCTGTGTCTGTCCGTGGGGAGACTTTGCTCTCCTCCGTCTCTCTCGCCCCCTCTCATGTCCCTCCCTGTGCAGCAGTAGCAGTGGCGGAGGAGGAGGACCAGGAGGAGACTCCAGCTCCTTCAACACGGCCGACCAGCTGCACACCTGTAACTGGATCCGCAGTCACCTGGAGGAGCACGCCGACACCTGCCTGCCCAAGCAGGACGTCTACGAGACGTACAAGTAGGCTCCCCTCCTCCAGAGACTGGGACTGGGTCAGAGACGGGGTCAGGGACTGGGTCTTGGGTCCGGGACTGCGTCAGGGGTCAGGGGCTAGGTCAGAGACTGGGTCAGGGGTCAGGGACTGGGACTGGGGTCAGGGACTGGGTCTTGGGTCAGCGACTAGGGGTCAGTGGTGAGGAAACCTGACTGCACCTTTCTTCACACTCCTCCCTCCTCTCCTCCCACAGAAGATACTGTGACAACCTGCAGCACAGGCCCCTGAGTGCTGCTAACTTTGGGAAGATCATCCGAGACATCTTCCCCAACATCAAGGCTCGCAGGCTGGGAGGGCGGGGCCAGTCCAAATATCCTGCTGCTGGACGGCGGTCTCCACCGCTGACCTCACACACACACACACACACACACACACACACACACACACACACACACATGGTAACACTTGATGACTGTAAGGTTGGATGGAGAGAGATGCATTTGGTGTTCAGATAAATCTCTTAAAATGAGGTCTAGTGCATGTATACATTTTTGTTTTGTTAGTAGCTCAGCATGTTTGTCAACGTGTTTGGAATTGTTGAAAAGTCGTGTGACGGACTCTTCCTTAACGGGTAGTTACGTATTGTTATAGTGGAATTCGCAGGAAGACTGTGCTGAACATGCCTCTACTACCAAGCCTGGACCTCAAAAACGACCCGGTACGAGTTACACACTAATACACTACACAAAGATACACTACACCTCAGTATACTACACTACACTAAGACATACCACACTACACTATACTACACAAAGATACACTACACCTCAGTATTCTACACTATACTACACTACACAAAGATACACTACACCTCAGTATACTACACTACACTAAGACATACCACACTACAATATACTACACAAAGAGACACTAAACCTCAGTATTCTACACTATACTACACTACACAAAGATACACTACACTTCAGTTTATTACACAAGACTATATTACACTACACAAAGATACACTAAGATACACTACACTCAGGGTTCTTGCAGGTGCCAGTAAGTCAAATTTAAGACTTTTTTAAGACATTTTAAGACCATAAAGATTGAAATTTAAGACCTACACAACGCATTACCAAAAAATATTCAAATCAAAGAAATTCTGAAAAAATATCCCCCAGACAGAACTACACACCGAACTAACGTTCTGAGGGCAGCCTTCTGCTGGTTTTGTTTGTAGCAAAGACTCTAGAGCGCCGCTTTGTTTTTGCGACTTTGTAATAACTTTCTGCAGCCAGCGTTTCTGTAAACGAACGAGGGTAAAAGCTTTTTTAGACCTGTCTAAATTAAAATCTAGCAGTTTTTAAGACGTTTTAAGGCTTTCAATTTAAAGTTCAGAATTTTAGAGTTTTTAAGACCCCGCGGGAACCCTGCTACACTGCAATATACTACTCTACACTGCACTAAATAGATAGATACAGTGAGCTACACTGCGCTACAGTGATTCCAGATAAGTGAAGGTCCTCCCCTCTCCTCTGTCCTCTCTCCCCTCCTCCAGTCGGAGCTGACCGAGCTGGTGCAGACGTACAAACAGGAAGTGACGGAGGCGGCGTGTGAGCTGATCTGTGACTGGGCTCAGAAGATCCTGAAGCGCTCCTTCGACACGGTGGTGGAGATCGCCCGCTTCCTGGTGCAGGAGCACATCGTCAACCCTCGCTGCAGCCAGGCCGAGCTTGTCACCTCCGCCGCCCTGGCAGGTAGGCCCTGACCTGCCCCTCCTGCCCCCCCTGTTCTGCCCCTCCTGCCCGCCCCTCCTGACCTGCCCCCCCTGTTCTGCCCCTCCTGCCCGCCCCTCCTGACCTGCCCCCCCTGTTCTGCCCCTCCTGCCCTGCCCCTCCTGCCCTGCCCCTCCTGACCTGCCCCCCCTGTTCTGCCCCTCCTGACCTGCCCCTGTCCCCTCACAGACCGTTCTAGTGTGTTCTGCAACGTTAGCCACTTAGCTCTCGCCCATGGCTAATCAGGCAGAGAGGAAAACTAGCTGGCCTAGCAAACTAAACGTAGCTGTCGCTGTAATAGCTGTAGATGTAGCTTGTAGATGTAGCTGTGCAATTATATAGATAGTTCCTGCTTTTGAAGTCTGTGTTCTTATATATGATGGAATAAGTGGTTATTGTCGTTGAAAGTGGTTGTGGTGCTGTGGCATGAGTTGCCTGGAAGCCGTAGGGAGAGAATGGCCAGGTTCATTGACGCCTCCCTAGTAACAGTATGCTGTCCTGACAGGAGGCCCGGCCAAGCCTGCCAAGGTGGTGAAGAAAAACTCCTCCCAGTCCAAGGGGGGAGGGGCCGACCTGGAGGGCAGTGCCTCGGAACTGAAGGTACAACCTGTGTGTGAGTGTGTGTGTGTACCTGTGTACTGTATACTGTGTGTACCTGTGTACTGTATACTGTGTGTACCTGTGTACTGTATACTGTGTGTACATATGTACTGTATACTGTGTGTACCTGTGTACTGTATACTGTGTGTACATATGTACTGTATACTGTGTGTACCTGTGTACTGTATACCTGTGTGTACCTGTGTACTGTGTACCTGTGTGTACCTGTGTGTACTGTGTACCTGTGTGTACCTGTGTACTGTACTGTGTGTACATATGTACTGTATACTGTGTGTACCTGTGTACTGTATACCTGTGTGTACCTGTGTACTGTGTACCTGTGTGTACCTGTGTACTGTACTGTGTGTACATATGTACTGTATACTGTGTGTACCTGTGTACTGTACTGTGTGTACCTGTGTACTGTATACTGTGTGTACCTGTGTACTGTATACCTGTGTGTACCTGTGTGTACCTGTGTACTGTATACTGTGTGTACCTGTGTACTGTATACTGTGTGTACCTGTGTACTGTTATACCTGTGTGTACCTGTGTACTGTATACTGTGTGTACCTGTGTACTGTTATACCTGTGTGTACCTGTGTACTGTATACTGTGTGTATCTGTGTACTGTATACTGTGTGTACCTGTGTACTGTTATACCTGTGTGTACCTGTGTACTGTATACTGTGTGTATCTGTGTACTGTATACTGTGTGTACCTGTGTACTGTATACCTGTGTGTACCTGTGTGTACCTGTGTACTGTATACTGTGTGTACCTGTGTACTGTGTACCTGTGTGTACCTGTGTGTACTGTATACTGTGTGTACATGTGTACTGTATACTGTGTGCACTTGTGTTGTGTATTGTATACCTGTGTGTTTATAAGTTGCTGTGGTTCATTGATGCATGTAATCTGTTTCCTCCCCAGAGGGAGAAGGAAGGCGGAGAGCAGTCGTCGCCGGGGAAACCGCCGCCTAGCGACAAGCCGGCCTATAAGGGGCAGGAGCTGGTTCGTCCCGGGGGTCGCGACCTCCAGGTGGAGGCTCTGATGAAGAGCTACCCCAAGCTCCTCCCCCGGAGCTCCGTCCCCGACAAGACCCAGCTCTCTGTGCGCTCCTCGCCCCCCTCGCTCGCGCCCAAGGACTCCGGGGTCAAGGTCATCGCCATGGCCACCCTGCCCCAACAGCAAGGCGGGGCCCTCCCCCTCATGATCCTCCCCCAGAGCGTCAGCCTAGCGTACGACAGGGAGTCGGCCAAAGCCCCGCCCCCTCCTGTCACTGGTGCGCCCGCTGCCGTCACCTCCGTGGTGCAGCGCGCGCGCGCGGCACCCAAGCGGGCGGCGGAGACGCTTGCGGCCGCGTGCGCCACCTCGGGCCTCGGGGGGGGCCCTCCCAAACGCAAGAGAGGCCGTCCCAGGAAGGCCCGACCGGAGGACGCCCTTCCCCCTCCTCCTCCGCCTCCTCCCCTTCCCGCCGTCACCCAGACCTCCATCATCACGGGAGGCGTGATCCAGAAGGCCTGCTCCTCCTCCGCCTCCTCCCAGCTGCTGGAGTTTGTGATCCAGGAGCAGCAGGGGCTGGTAGGGGAGGGGGCCGTCCAGGGGCCCCGGGGGGTGGTGGTGCAGTGCCAGGCCGGACAGGAGGGGGCGCCCAGGCCCGTTCTGCTCCTGCAGAGCCCAGTGGGACAGGCGGGTTGGGAGGTCGGGGGCAGGACTATGGTGGAGGTGATCCAGAGGAATCCGCGACTGCAAGTGCTGGAGGACCGGAGCGAGATGGAGATCACCCTGACCCCCGTCGACCCCCACTCTGACCTCCAGCTGACTGGACAGGCCCCGGGGGGGGCGGAGGAACAGTCAGCCCAGGACAGCACACCGACAGGGGGGCCCTAGCCCTAGCCCTTACCCTGGTCCCCCTGCACAAACTCTCCTCATCCTAATCCCATCACTCACCCACAGACTGTTAGAGCCCCCCTCCTCCCGCCCCCTACTCCACTCATCACTCCACAGTCCTAACTCCTCCCCCCCCATTTGTTGTTTGGTGGAAATCCTAGACTGGCGCCGCAGAGAGCCAATCGGGATAGATGAAGCCAAACCGCCACTAACCTTCCATTGGCCGCCCATGCACTTGACAATGGAAAAGGGCAGTTTGTTAACCCTTTTCTGCGACTCTTAAACTGCATGTTTGTCTTTGTAACTGTGAGTGACGCAAGAAAGGTGACTCTGAGCCCCTCAGATAAGCGTGCTGTTCCAAATCAACGCCTAAACCCTACATCCTAGGCACTAAACCCTGCATCCTAGGCACTAAACCCTGCATCCTAGTCATGGGACGCTAACCATCCTTGCTGTGGTGTGAGGTGGGGCCTTTATGACTCCAACCTTCCCGATTCGACCTTCCTATTGGCCACCAGTGCTGGAGAGGGCGGGTCCGAGGGGTTTGGTTTGGAACGAGGCCTGCTCCTGTGGGTTCTGGACGATCCAGGAGGAGTATTACGGGTTTGGAACCAGTCCGGGTTCCCAGTTTTTCCCTCCCCCCCCTCCCCCTTCAACAGGAAGGATTTTCAATCTTTTTCTACCCTGGTAGTTCTGTCGGTGTCGGTGCTTTGTGATGTCAGAGGGAGAGAGAGAAAAAGGAAAGTCATGTGACTTTCCACTGATGTGGCTGGCTGCAATCTAGCGCATGCTCTTCAATCCGAGAAGCCAGCCAATCAGAACTGGGCCTGCCTGCCACAGTGTTCTTAATAGCGTGTGAATGGATTGTGGGATAACACCCTCACCCTCTTGGTTGGGAACCCCCATCACCCGAACCTCAACCCCCCCCCCCCCCCGACTCCGTCCCCAAACCTCACCCTTGAGCTCGACCCCCTTAACCTCATCCGCCAACTCCATCCCCAAACCTCACCCCTCACCCCACCCGTCAAATCTCAGTCTTAACCCCCACCCCCCTCACCTGAACCCCCAACTCCATCCACTAACCTCAACCCCCACTGCTCAGATCTTAACCCCCAACTCCATCCTTAACCCTAAACCCAACCCCCCTGCCAAGCTTTTACACCAGAATACAGAGTAGTGAGACCCATGCAAGCACTTATATGGACATGATGACATCAGCACTTCCTGCTCATGGCAGACTAAACAGATACACAAAATAGCAGGGTAGTAGTATACTAGAATGAATATACAGTATCTTAAGTATCTCAATGAACCTGCAAATGGTACATCAGCTTGTTCAGAGAGGTCCCCCTCTCAGGCCAAAGCATCCAAGCACAAACCGCCATGCCTAGTGTGGAGCCGAGAGGGCAGCAGAGAGACAGGCAGCGGGTGCCCAATCCCCCAGCCTGTCCCCGTGGTGGATCAGCCGCTGACAAAGGTGAAGTGGGCCTGTTCGCCCACGAAGGCCGCCTCGTAACCAGGACAAAGAGCTGCTCCTGCGGCCATCTCCGATGGCGTCTCCTCCCCTTCCGCACCTCCTTCGCACACCGTGTTGGTGGACCAGCTGTGCACAGCTGCCTTCTGACGACCCCCCCCCCCCAGCCCTTCTGAGCCAGGGCTCTGTGTCTGTGGTGCTAAAACTGAGTTACGGCGTTCTGGTGCCCCGGTGATGATCAATTTCGTGTGGTTGAGGGACAGGGACCCCCCCCCCCCCGTTCCCCTTGTTTATCGTAGAGACAGCATATCAGTCGATGAGTTGAAAGCCCCAAAAGATTGCTCTCTGTGTGGGTTTTTATTTGTTATGTTTCTTCATTGCTTCCGTCCCTTTCGACAACAGATTCTGTGATTTCTACAGACAAAAAACTAATCCAGCCAACCTCAACCCCCCCCCCACCCCCCGCCCCCCCCCCCCCCCCCCCCCTTTTTATAAGAAAAAAAAGAAAGAGAAAGAATACAGTTTGGACTGAAAATGACAAGAAAAGTTGCACTGAAGGAAGAGAATTGGGAGGTGTCGGAGCTGGATGTGAAGTGATACTCGGCGGTTGGGGCGAAGTGGCGATGACTGACAGAATGGGACGCTGTGGTGATGTTTCAGACCATATTGGGAAGCCGTTCAGGGTGGCTGTACACGTTGATCAAACTGGAGTCCAATTCGACTTAATTCTAACATTGAGAGTTTTAGCACTATTTAAAAAAGAAGAAGAGTTTATGAACACATATGGTGGTTGCTATATCCTATGAACTGTAAGCCAACACTGGGCCCGGCTCTAGTGCACTATCTTCTGATAGAGGCTGCCTGGGTATCCAGTGTTGAGAAAACCAGTCGGTACACACACACACACTCGCACACAGCAGTGTGTATCTAGTCTAACCTGTATCTGTGGAGATACTGTATCATCCACTTTACCCTCTCTGGACTATGAGCCCCTGGCGGTGCTGTCATTGTGTGTGTGTACTTGTATGTGTGTGTGCACAGCTAACTCAATAACCAGGGGGCCAAAATGGCAGGTGCCAACACTAAACCCTCAGAACCGAGTTGGTAACCTCTGCTCTGGTGACATGTCATAGGACACATCTCAACACTATGAAGAGGTCTCCTCTCTCCTCTACTCCCTCCTTGTCTCCTTTCCTTCTCTACTACCCTTCAACCGGCAACCTTGATTTAGGAAGCTTGAGATAAGTGATAGCGGTTGTCACCCGCGCGCCTGCATCGCATTGACGCGGATGGAGCAGCAGAGATGAGGAAACAACTTCAGACGATTGAGATCCACTACTTTGGAGTTTGTAGTGTTACTGCTAGTGCCTGTGAGTGCGTGCGCGAGTGTTTGAGAGGGGAACTTTCACTGTGGAGCCGCCGTGCTCAAAAAAAGAAACGGGTCGGAGAATCAAAGATAACGATCAGGAACCGGGTAGTCGAGGCTTGGCCGTTATCTGCGGTCTAAACGCAGTCAGCGGTCAAGTCCCTGCGGTAGCTCAACAGATGGGCACTCTGTGCTATGGCCTAGAAAGCCGTACAGAGTGAAGCAGTCCAATAGCTTTTGCTTTGCAATTTGTTTTTAGGTTTATACAGATAAAACGTTTTTGTTGTTAACGTTTTTTTTTTTTTTACATGAAAAAAGTGTGTGTCAATTGTGTTTGCTTTTTTTGTCGAATGAGTCTTTGATCTCATGCGTTGTACAGGTCATTTTGAATGCAGTTTTGAGTGTCGGTTTCTTATTGATGTAGGCCTATTTGGGTTTGAATGACACATCTAGTTCCTGAGATTGTTCATGCATGGGCTTGTGTGACTGTTCTATTGCTCTGAGGTCCTTTTCACCAGGTGAAGAAAAAGCATAATATAAGCCACGACAAAAACGGATTTGACAATGTTTTCAGTTATTTTGCTTTGTTTTTATATGATTATAACCTCCCCTCGCTTGTGTTTTGCACTTTATATTTACTTTTTAAAAATCAAGCTTGTTAAGAATTGGTGTGAACAAGAAAAAGAAACAAAACTGAATATTTGATTTGATCATTAATTGGAGGACAGCACCTTATATGTTATTCCTTTACACGTGTGACTTGTTTGACATTGTTTCTATGCGTGTTTTTGTATTTCATCCCCGAGTTTTGTGACTTTACATCTATGCTTCCTTTAAAAACAGATAAATTAAAAGATGCCAACCACTAATGTGAATATATTTTCCTATGCTGACTGTATTAAATGTTGCCGAAGGAAAATGAAAGCATATTAATAATTACTGTTGATTTAATCATTCAAAACGGCCTACTCCAATAATCGCTTTCATTCATCCATTTCAGTGTGTTTTTATTACCACAGGATGGCGTAGCACTCTGCATTTGGTCAAAGAACGTGCGTAGGGCCTACATTAGGACCTATAATAATTGTAAATCAACCCTAAAGCTGAGCAGAATTATCTCATTTAGGACCACGTGGCTTGCAGTTACCTTTACTTGAATTTAATTTAGCCTATGGGTATAGCCTACAGCAGAATTTGTCTAGTGCTCTTACAAATTCCGTATACATTGTGATTATAACCAAGAAAGCGTTACAATCGACTGTATGGTTTTAATCCAATAGCCCATGTATGTAGTCTACCGGTTTTTTGGGGGCTTATGTGGGCACACGACAGCGGGGGATCAAGGAAGCGCATCATTCCTCGGCCTTGTGCCAAAGGATGGTGTAAACTCGCCCACACACATACTGCTGGCGTCACCGGTCCTTTAAAAATCTAATGAGGCGGAGCGTTCAGCAGAGGGGCATTCTAATTCAGATTTCCGCAGCAACATCAGGCTTGGGTTGATATTCGAGTCAGGGATCTACAGAGTTATCCCGTGTGGAAATAAAATCCCATGGATATATCGAGACCCTGAAATCGGACCCTTTATTAAAAAGGTAAGACGTCTGTACACATTGGTAGAATGTTTTAAGGTGGAGTATTTTCTTTTGCTGATACCGATTTGTCAACGGAAAGGATTTGTTTCCAGCCTGGAATGTTTCCCTTTCAGCGGGTGCGCCGCCGCATCCAGTGCTTGAGCAGCTGCGGATTTGCTGAGAAAGTAGCTAGCTAGTTTTAGTAACCAGCGCAGTGTAAACCCGGTTTAGATACTAATGATCACGATATTTATTTTACAGGCGTAAATTGTATGTTATATCCATGGCTTTTTTAGGACGGAGCGTTGATGTTTTTAGTTTTATTTTGACGGATAAAAAGCAAACATCTATTTAGCCTAGCAAGCTAGCTGGGAGGTGGCCAGCTCGCGTTCAGCTGTCTTTCAACAAGACCGATTCCAGCAAAACAAATAGCCGAGCCTACAAACAGAATTCACCTTTGCCCCAGAAAACTTCAAGCAAATGTCTATACTGGAGATTGGGACCCTGATTGGATATATTTAGGTTGCCGATTTTATTTTCCCTGGTTTTAACTAACCTAGCTGTCTCTAAACGGTTGTTAGTCATTTTTTACTGAGAGTCGACTAGAGCTAGGAAATTATAGGTAATTGTGTAATGTAATGTAACCAGGTGCATCTAGCAACCAGCCCACCTTCGCACTTGCAAACCGAAGGAGTGCGGAAATGTCTGGGCAGTGGTATGAGTTTTGCCACAGAGACGCCCGGTAGCCCGCAGCTACCAAGAGCCGGTGTTGACCGAGAGTTACCTTTCCAGCCCGCACAAGACATTGTTTTGGACTACACGTGTCGGTGTGTCAAATGCAAATGGGGCATACTTTAAAGACACGTCAATGGGTGGTTTGACCGTGGAAACTCTTCGGCCGCCTTTAAACTAATTACTTTTTCTATGGAATAAATTGAGGAGGATCGGCTGTAGCTGTACCATATTCAATTCCCTGTATCAGACGAACAGTGATGCACTTAGTACTTTCCATTGTCATCCAATCTTGTCGCGGTTAGGTTTCAGAGGACGGTCAACTTTGGCCTCACCGACTCGTATTTCCCAGTGCCAATGGCACTGCAGGTCATACTGAAGGCCCAAGTAGGCATACCTATTTACCTTTTTACAAACCACCATCACACCACTTTTCTAATGGACACGGCAACTTCACCTTTTAGCCACCGAGTAGATGACAGCTTCAGCGAATTCGTTGTAGGCTGACATCCGTCACCCCATCGCTCTCCTAACACAAGAACACAGAGAAGTTGTTCACCCTGGATAACAGCGTCTGCTAAATGACAAAAAAAACGAACTAAGCTTTGACTTCCAGCCTCGCTAACTAGAACGTAAAAAACACTGTGTACAAACGCATAGGCTAGCACTAGCAGTGATTTATAAAGTATAAGATTGTTGTTTTCTTAACTTCCAAGTTGTCATGGTGGTTATTGCAAGCACGGTACACAATTTCAACACCTCTTCCCTCTGACACAAAGAAAAGGGAAGTGTTACTCAGTGGTTATAGAACTGAACAGTTCTCTATTCACCGCACCGATACTAATCTCACCAGGGTTGTGATTACATGATGAGATGAACGTGGAGAGGAGGTGTGGAACAGAACAGGGGTCGGTGAGTGAGAATCGGTGTGCCTACTCAAGGCGGGTGTGTCTGTTGTCACATTTCACGTCTTTCATCACTGACATAAAACGTCCACACGTTTCTCTCCGGTAACACCATATTAGTCATCTCCCTCCCCACTCCTCTCCTCACGGTGGGTGTCGAGCACAGAGGGGTGTCCCCGATGGTGATGTCATCATGCGTGAATCCCGATCAGATGAACAGCCAGATCGTTTCAACTCCCCCACCTCTCTCTCGCTCTCTTGCTCTAGCTTTCTTTGTCTCTGAACATCAAACCTCACAGATTTAACTGAGCCGAAGTGTGTCCCTGTGCGTGTTCGCGCGCCTCTGGGTACGCGTGCACGGACGTGTGTGTGGCATTGGTGAGCCTCATCATACGTAAGCGTGAAATGGGTAACCAACAGTGCAAAGTTTCCATCTCCTCACATGGAACAACAACAAGCAGCAGCAGCAGCATGGTTATTGACTGGGAATCTTGGGGTTAGCTCCATTCATCTGTAAACGCCTCACAGAGGTCAAAGGTGACGTTCCACCCAGATAACACAGACATCAACAACTCCCTCTCACTGTTTCGTTCTGTCGTGTTGGGTTCTGTTCTATACCGTGTCTGGCTGTCTGGAGTTATTCCTTTTATTACGTAGTCAGACAGACCACAGGGCCGTTTGTGACTGGAGCCAGACATCTTTTGACAGGCCCCATGTCCCAGAGCAGCTGTAAGACATCGCTAAGTGTGCCTGTGTTTGTGCAAGGGACACTTTATTTTCGGTCTCATCCGAGGTTCACACCAGCCATAATGTTCTTTCGAGTTTAACCGTTTCCACGGCAGCCAGGGGGCACAGGGGTCGAGGTGCTGGAGAGCAGATGGCCTTCACTGCCAGGCCTCTGATTGGCCTGTCTGGGTCAGATGGTGCTTTTTGTGATTGGAGTGTGAGATTTGTTACACTTGATCTAATTAGCTACGGGGCAGTGTCACACTTCTCCACGTCTGTGGCCAACCACAGCATTGATCACGTTCCGCGGGACTGCGATTGGTTCAGCTCATGGGCGGCCCAGTCGACTTGTGCGTGAGTGGATAGAATTCATGGTGCATGGATCATGTATTTGATATTTTTGATGCAAGGCAATGCCAACAACAATTTCCCATCCTGGATAGACAATAAAGTTGGGTTCTATTCTGTGTCCTTGGTCCCTCGCTGTCGAGGTGTGGCGGATTCATCATCATGTGTGTAGGATTCTGGAGCCGGCTGTGTGTGTGTGTAGGATTCTGGACTCGGCACTGTGGAGGAATTTCCTGCCAACTGGAGCAGCTGTGAGGAGAGGAAGGAGAGAGAAAAGGAGAGGAGATGTGAGAGAGAAGGAGTGAAGGGGAGGAAAGGAGTCAGGGGGGGAAAGGAGTCAGGGAGAGGGAGGGAGGGGTGATAGGAGGGAAGAAGGGAGGACAGGAGAGGGAGAGAGGGAGGGGAGGAGGATAGACAGCCTAGTAGACACCCACGCCTCTGGCCCCCAGACCTCACATCTGGAAGCCATCTCTCCTGCCCCCCCCCCACACACACACACACACACACACACTCCTACCCACACCACACTCCCACACTCCACCCTGGCCCTGAAGGGGCACCCTAGGGGCCAGGAGGGGCGGCGTGGGACCCATGACCTCACCCTCACCTGTGTTTCATTATCAGCCTCTGAGGTCTCATCTGGGTGTGGCTGCAGATGGCTGGAGGGGGCTGGTGGAGCAGACGTGGCCCAGCATGAAGAGCTGATCTCTGGGTGCAGACTCCACTCCGGTCCTGGTGGGACTGGGGCTGGGTGGTGCTATAAGGCCTCACTCTGGTGGGACTGGGGCTCCGTTGGCTCTGCTGCCCAGCCTGGAGCTCTGATGTCAGGGTACAGACCCAGCTGATGGTCCTGGGAGATGGAGTCATGCTGGTCACTGTGAAGACTCACTCAGAGCTGTTTGCTGTTTCCTCGACTCCAGACAACACTCTATTGGCTGAATGACTCATCAAAAAGGAGTCGTCTATAAAGACGGATTCATCCTGAAGAAAAACTTGTTTGTGAGGATGATTCTTCTTGAGGAATGAGTCTCCTATAAATTGAATCTTCAGGAATAATGACTCTCTTGTTTTGTGTGAAGAATGGGTCTCCTCTTGGGACCATTGTTGTGTATGACTCAGACAGAAGCGGCTTGATTCAAAAGCTTTGTCCTCTGGCCATACATCCATCATAAATAGATATGTAGGTACGGTGACCATGGAAACCTGATAGGGGGGTGGGGCCAGGGAAGCGGTGGGGCTACCTGATAGGCCTGTCGGTAGACTGTTCTGTTCCCTGCTTTCTTCCCTTTTCAGTGTGATTTGATTGTGAAACGCTTCTTTGTGTGGAGATTAGGCTTGTTCCTATGGCAATGAAGTGGTGGTGAATACAATAGGTGTGTTTGTCTGGAAGTAAAGAGGAGACAGTATGTTGTAATGATGCAATATCAGAGCACTACTGTTGCATCTCTCCTCCCTGTCTCCATCAACAAGGCCAAGAGCTCACAATGACTCTAATGACTTCATGTCTTAAAACTTTTTACTTTTGCACTACATTCAATTCCTGTAATATTTGTATTTTATATTGTATTTTATATTGCAATTTGTCAACTTATATTTTATTTTATACCCACTTTTATTATATTTTAGTGTATTCCACTTATTACTGCTAGTTCAGTATAGTTAGACCACATATTTAAATGTAAGATTCCTATATGTTTATTGTATGCACCTTCCTGCCAAAGCAAATTCCTTGTCAGTGCAAACTTTCATGGCAAATAAATCTGATTCTGATCTCTCTCCTATCTACCTGTCTGGCTCTCTCTTATGGAGTTAGATTAGTTTCATAATTCAAACAAACAAACGCAACACGATTCAAACAAATTTAACACGATCCAAACAAACGTAACACGAATCATACAAACCTTACACGATTCAAACAAACAAACATAACACGATTCAAACAAACGTAACACGATTTTCAAATGTATTTCGTGATTCACAATTGTAACGCGATTCACAAATAAATGACCCTATTACATTCGTTTGCAACCTGACAAACACAAGTTACAAATCCCTGCATTCGTTGGTGTGAATCCTTGCATTCGTTCGTGTGGATTTTTGGAACTTTCCTGACGCGCTTTGATCCACAAATGCATTTTTTCTAAAAGATATTCTCAGCAGCCTATCAGATCGTCTCTTCCAATTTTAGCCAATCACCGGGCTCTGCGTTAGCCTAGCAAACACGGAAAATGACTAAACATGAATCCTGCCATTCTCAACAATATTTAATCAGGTATGATCATCGGTTTAATAAGATTAACAAGCAATATTTCACCTACATGCTACCAGACGACATTGCTCATGATCTGAAGGAGACGATGTCCGTCATTATGGCAGGTTGTTGAAGTCCACATAGACACGTTAATGTGATTGGCTAAAATTGGAAGAGACGATCTGATAGGCTGCTGAGGATATCTTTTAGAAAAAATGCATTTGTGGATCAAAGCGCGTCAGGAAAGTTCCAAAAATCCACACGAACGAATGCAAGGATTCACACCAACGAATGCAGGGATTTGTAACTTGTGTTTGTCAGGTTGCAAACGAATGTAATAGGGTCATTTATTTGTGAATCGCGTTACAATTGTGAATCACGAAATACATTTGAAAATCGTGTTACGTTTGTTTGAATCGTGTTATGTTTGTTTGTTTGAATCGTGTTATGTTTGTATGAATCGTGTTACGTTTGTTTGGATCGTGTTAAATTTGTTTGAATCGTGTTGCGTTTGTTTGTTTGAATTATGAAACTAATCTAACTCCATACTCTCTATCTGTCTCTCTCGTCTATCTGTCTCTCTCGTCTATCTGTCTCACTCTCCTCTGACACTGACAGTGTGATAAGACAATATATTATACCCACACTCAGAGACACTACTCTGCTGAAGTATTCATAAGGGATACACACACACAGATACACAAGACACGACACACACACACACACATTCCAGCCCTGTAGCTAACAGCAAGTGTGTGGGGGGGGAAACCTGTTGAGCCACATGTATGCAAACCCAGACAAGACCCAGTGTTCTCCACCTCCTCATGACAGACGGCCTGGCTGGACTCTCTCTCTCTCTCTCTCTCTCTCTCTCTCTGTCTCTCTCTCTCTCTCTCTCTCTCTCTCTCTCTCTCTCTCTCTCTCTCTCTCTCTCTCTCTCTCTCTCTCTCTCTCTCTCTCTCTCTCTGTGGAGCCCCGGAGCACTGAGGCACACGTGCTGGAGTCAGACACTGAGCATGTGTTTTAGATCATGTCATCATCATGATATTATGTACTGTTTAAATATTACGTTTTTTTTTTTATATTGTATTGATGTGGTACACCCCTTCACCCAGAGAAACTTTAGAAAGTGTGTGCAGTTGAAGGCTTGGTTGAGGGTATTTTAGTGCATGTAATATCGTAATAATAGAGTTTTTAACCTAGGTCAAACACAGGAGCAGGTTTAAGCAATGCGAGCAACTCATATTTGCATCTTCTTCCAGTTCCTCTTCTCAATCTGGACAGAATCACCCGGAAGGCAAGCGTGTCGATGTAAGGAAAATTCCCAGAATTTGTGAAATATCGATGCTCCATTTATCTTTTTCTTTGTTTTCCACTAAGGGATTCAGAAAGGAGATTCCCTGTTGTCTGTGTGTAATTTATTTATTTTTGTTTTTGTCGCCCACCGGTTGTCATGGTGAGACTTGCCTAACTGCAGTGTTTTATTTTCTCCTCGATACCGATCTCTCTTCGATGCTTCTAGGAAACGCTCTCTCCTTGAACATCTAGATAAGGCTAGCGAGCAGGCACATGAAAGTCCTAACATTCGGAAGTACCAAGCCGGTAAACCTCAAGGTGTTTATGCTAGGCTGGTCCCATGGTCTCACCGTCAGACACATCCAGTCCTGAGGGATACTTTGTGTTCAAACAGACTCGAAACAAAGTTAGATCAAATTCAGAGGATATGTCTCCACTTCCTGTTTAAAGGTCCACACAGGAAGTCTCTCCGAATCTTAAAGGCCATGTACTGAGTAGTGGACAGCGGGCTATCGAACATTTCTCGATTCCTGTTTCCGACGGGTGACTACAAATGAAAAGTAGCCTCTTAACTCTGGCACAGTTACAGCAATGTGTATTCATGTGCGCTGTCCCTGTTAAATAAATGTATTATGTGTATGTACTGCTTTAGCAGATGCTTTTATCCAGAGAGAGACATTCAGGACCTGTTTTTTTGTACATGACATGATATTGTAAACCCTGCCAGGCCAATACAGTGCCTCAGTCTGTTAAAATACTGCCTCTGTTCTTTCCTTTCCCTGATCCTGAAATGAAAGCATTGGTGACAGCCTCACGGAAGAGCATGTTCCTGTTGTCATGTTGTTAGATTAGAGATCACCTTCTTGTGGAAGGGTGGATAAGAGTAGGGGAAGGACGCTAATGATTGTAAATGTAAGCTGAAGTTCTACTTGTGTAATGTGGTTACATGTTTAATTATTGTGTGTGTGTGTGGGCTGTGAGTTAATTATTTCTGTAACTCCACTGTTGCTTTGGCAATATGACCATTTGTTCTTTCATGCCACTGAAGCCCATTTGAATTGAACTGAGTTAATTCTAGTATTAAAATGGCCCAGGGTTTCTGTCATCTCAGTGTTAAAACATTCATCCTGCAGTGGTGTTGAGCCCAGGTTGATTTGAGTGGTTATGTAACACTCTTATTTCCCCAGCCTCTACCCTCTTGAGCCAACCCCAGCCTCGCTCCCAGCCTCAGTCCCAGTCTGAGTTTGAGAATGTAATTGCGTGCTCATTATACGACGTCGCTGTCTCTTCACCTTTTTTACTCATTGTCTCCCTCCCCCCCTCCCCCCAGGTGTGCAGAGTCATGGCTGACCTGGAGGTGTACCTGTCTCCCTCCCAGATGGAGGCCCTTCACCTGAGCCCCACCCTCTCCTCCACCTCCTCCACCACCTTCTCCTGCCCCTCCTCGCCCGGCTCCTCCTCCACCTCCTCCGCCTGCTCCGACTGCTCCTGCGACTGCCCCGGCCGGGGGGACCGGGACCTGCCCTCCCAGCTGCAGCGCGGCCGGCCCCGCTCCTCCAGCCCCAGCGCCAGCCCTCGCTCCTCCAGCCCCAGCAGCAGCAGCAGCGGAGGGGGCAGCAGCATCAGCAGCGAGGGCCCGAGGGGTGGCAGCCCCCCGCTGGACGCCATCTCCGAAGACGCCCTGGAGCTCGACCTGGCCAGCGACGTCGAGGTCGGGGACACGGCGGAAAAGCTTGCCGGTACGGAGTTGAAGGTCGTCGACCCGGAGGTGGCTCTGAAGGTCGTCGACGCGGAAGTGACTCTGAAGGTCGTCGAGCCGGAAGTGGCTCTGAAGTTTGTCGACCCGGAAGTGGCTCTGAAGATCATTGACCCGGAAGTGGCTCTGAAGGTCATCGACCCGGAAGTGTCTCTGAAGGTCATCGACCCGGAAGTGGCTCTGAAAGCGTGCCAGCAAGTGCTCCAAAAGGTCAAGCTCCTGAAGGGCGAGGTGGACGCGGGGTCAGAGGTCTTGGACAGGTGCAGCCCTCAGCGACGCCCGCTCAACGGGGGCGGGGCCTACCTGGAGCCCTGCGATACCTCCTCCATCAAGGAGGAAGACGAGGAAGAGGAGGAGGAGGAGGAGGGGGAAGGGGGGCGGCACCCGACACCGCGCTGCGTCGACGTGACCCCTCCGCCCGCCCCGCCTCCGGGCCTCTCCCCCTCCCCCTCCTCCTCGTCCAAACAATCCTGGCTCCTCCGCCTGTTCGAGTCCAAGCTCTTCGACGTCTCCATGGCGATCTCCTACCTGTACAAGTCCAAGGAGCCCGGCGTGCAGGCCTACATCGGCAACCGCCTCTTCAGTTTCCCCGACGACCACGTGGACTTCCACCTGCCCCAGCTGCTCAACATGTACGTCCACATGGACGAGGAGGTGAGCGAGGCCATCCGGCCGTACGTGGTCCACCGCTGCCGGGCCAGCATCTCCTTCTCCCTGCAGACGGCCTGGCTCCTGGGGGCCTACTCCTCCGACATGCACATCTCCACCCAGCGCCACTCGCGAGGCACGCGCCTGCGCAAGCTCATCCTCTCCGACGAGCTCAAGCCCCAGGGAGGGGCGGCTCAGGGTGCCGCGGGAGCCCAGCCAGGGGCTTCCAGTCCTGGGCTGAGGGACTGCGGTAGGCCCCATCACCACCACCACCACCATCATCATCACGCGTCGCCCCCCAGCCCGGCCTCCCCCGCCCTGGGCTGCCCCGGTCCGGCCGAGGCCTCTCTGTCGCCCTCCAGGAGGACCCACCAGAGGTCGAAGTCGGACGCCACGGCGACCGTCTCCCTCGGGGGCAGTCTGAGGAGAACTGGAAGCAACCCCAAGGTGGAGACGGGACACGATGAGGTGAGCGCCGTGTGTGTGTGTGTGTGTGCGCGCGCGCGCACGTAAGAAACTGTGACTTTCAGTATGACAGCGAAAGAGACTGTCTGACTGGATGATGGTGTACATGTTAGGTACTGCTCTACACCCCTGTTAGCATCGCTCCCCTGCTAGCATGTTAGCATGTTAGCATCGCTCCCATGCTAGTCATCAGCCTGCTGGCTCTGTCGTGAACACATCAGACATGCGTCTTTCCGGACCACGCGTCTGCAGTGAAGGGCGGACTCATAAAACGTTTACGATCTGCCTCTGGATTGTGCTTGTTCAGCTCGAAGGTTATCATTAACACGTGTGGCCCTCGCTGGCGACTTTTCAAGCGTAATCTAGCGACTTCCCGGCCACACAGTCTTCAGTGAGGACTTTCCACAGCCATGTCGACAGTGGTGGAAAAAGAGGACTGTTCTGTATCAAGATCCATTCTGGATCCTCCTCCCTACACGGTGTAGACAAGGAGGATTCAAGCTTTCTGTTTCTCTCTCTCTCTGTATCTCTCCATCTCTTTCCCTCTCTCTCTCTCTCGCTCCCTCCATTTTTTCCCTTTCTCCTCTCGAGTAGTTGTAACTAAAGATGGAGGAGTGGTGGGGCGTGGCAGCATCTGTTTCTCTCCTCCTCCTCCCCTCTCCCTCTTTGTTGTGTTGTCCTCTGGCTGACTGACAGCCGGCCTCCCCCCTCTCCTGCTCTGGCCAGACGACCCCGCCAGAGCTACAGCTGGCGGTGCAGGCAGGGGGGAGGGGGGCGGGCGGGGCTTTGGAGGGAAGGGGAGGGGTCTTGTCCACCACAACAGACACAGCTGCAGGCTGACTGGGTGGAATAAGGTGTGTGTGTGTGTGTGTGTGTGTTTGTTTGGAGGATTTCAGGCTTCTGTGGTGAATCACATGAAAGTCCTGCTGCTCGTCTCTGGATCTGGGCCATGCTGGGAGTGTGGTTTCCCCATGATCGCCTTCTGAAAGAGCACTGAAGGAATGTGTGTGTGTGTGTGTGTGTGTGTCTGTGTGCGTGTTCCTCTCCCTCTTTGTCTGAGGGAACTCTTGCAGCTCTCTCATCCACCCAGAGGGAAGCGTTCCATCTCCTGGGAGTAGAGTAGTAACCAAACAAAGATGTAGGCTCTCTCTCTCCCCCCCCCCTCTCCTTCTTGATCTCTCTCTCTCTGTCTCTCTCTCTGTGGCTGTTTTTCTTCCCCTGTCTCTCTTCCAGTCTATCCCTCTGTGTATCTTTCTCTGCCTCTCCCTTTTTCCCACCTCCCTGGTCAGGTCCAGTTGGCCGAGCGTTCTGCTGCGCTGGGTGTTTTCTTCCCTTTCTCTGTTTATCTCGAACTTTCTCTCTCAATGTCTTTTTCTCTCGCTGTCTCTCTCTCTCAATGTTTTTTCTCTCTCGCTGTCTCTCTCTCTCTGTCTTAAACTACAGTCTGATAATACTACCTGCCTCCTCTGCTTCCCGCATCATAACTCTCTCCTCCACCCCTCCCCTGTCTCTCGCTCACTCTATCCCTCCCCCTAGCCTGCACCAAAACTCTCTCTTCTCCTCTCCTCTCTCCCACTCCCCAGCCTGCACCAAAACTCCCCTCCACTCTGCTCTCCCCTCCCTCTCTGTCTTTGTATCCAGCCTGCACCAAATAGCTCCTCTGCTGTAGTTACCACGCTGAAGGTTGGAGACCTAAGTGTGTGTGTGTTGGAGGCCTGTAAGTGTTTTGTAAACTTGAGTGTGTGTGTGGGTTAGTGCAGCAGGGCTGAGTGTGTGTTGCAAAACAGCTCTCTGTTTAGCCGTCAGTAGCCAACAAGTCTCTCTCTCCCCCCACTCCACTCTCCCTCCCTCCCTCCCTAAAGAGCAGGGAATTAAACAGGACTTACGTGCTGGTGTGTGTCCAGCTGTGACTCAGTGACCAGATGGTAATGTGTGAGCAGGGTTACAGGGTGCTTGGCTGGTCTCCTGGTCAGCTCCCCTGGTGTCCCTGCCTGCCTGCCTGCCTGCCTGCCTGCCTGCCTGCCTGCCTGCCTGCCTGCCTGCCTGCCTGCCTGCCTGCCTGCCTGCCTGCCTGCCTGCCTGCCTGCCTGCCTGCCTGCCAGGGTCGGTGACTGTCGGTGTTGGTACTCTGTCATTGTCTGCTGGGGTCTGTCAGTTACTCTGTCAGTGCCTGTTGTCAATGCCAGTTACTCTGACAACCGTCGCCAAGTGAAAAGCAGTCCAGATGTTAGACTTTGAGTGTTGTCTCGGGGCAGGTGAGGCACGGGGATAATCAGTGCGGCTGGGATTATCAGCTGATAAAACCCTTATCGGCTGAACAGGACAGTTGACGTGTCACTGTTGTCACGGGAACCGCTCCCTCCTGCCCCGGGGGAAAACTTCAGAAGGCGAAGGTGTGTCTCATGTACTGCTGGAGCGGAGGACACTGTGTGTATGTATGTTTGAGTTTGTGTGCGTGTGCGTGTGAGTGTGTGTGTGTGTATCTGTGTTCTTCTCGGTGCAGTCTAACCTGAACACACGCATTTTGTAACATTCTCTCTGCCACGTAGCAGCCCACAGTAGAGATGCTAGTACACATTAGGAACCTGAACCCCAGTAGAGATGCTAGTACCCATTAGGAACCTTAACCCCAGTAGAGATGCTAGTACACATTAAGAACCTTAACCCCAGTAGAGATGCTAGTACACATTAGGAACCCTAACCCCAGTAGAGATGCTAGTACACGTTAAGAACCTTAACCCCAGTAGAGATGCTAGTACACATTCGGAACCCTAACCCCAGTAAAGATGCTAGTACACATTAGGAACCCTAACCCCAGTAGAGATGCTAGTACATATTAAGAACCTTAACCCCAGTAGAGATGCTAGTACACATTAGGAACCCTCACCCCACACTGCCACGGGCAGGTAGGATAATGTGAACATTAATAATTTGAAGAAGAATATAGATGACATGGAGAACGAGGGAACCAAGCATTTTGGTGCAGAGAACTTTTGTCAATGCGCATACGACGATGCACTTGAATACTTAAGACGTGAAAACGCCATGTCAATCTCTCTCTGTGAATCTATGAAGCCTACTGTATCTATCTATCTTCTGCTCTTGGTTGGTTAATGGCTCCGTCTCCCTGCTGATGTTGGTGAAGGAGATGGTTCTCTTGTAAGCAGAGTTTATCCCTGGTTCAGGTAGCTTTGAATATGAAACCAGATAAGGCCTGGATCTGCACGGGTCACTTCCTGTTGGAGGTCAGTCATTTGACTGCAGAAGAAGAAGGCACGGGAAATGGTTTGGTCCGCTAGGAATACTAACAGGAAATGCAAATGGGTCACAACTAGTGGGAGGAGGTCGGATGTCCCTTTGTTTTGTGACCCAGCAGCCAAGAGCCACTGAGCCTATTTAGGATGTATATTGTTTTGTAACTGCCAATTTGGAGCTTTGGAAAAGATTCGAAACTGGTGATCTTTTCCAAATATGTCCGCCTGACAGCGTTGCGAGCTGCCAATCGTTCTAGAGAGAGCGCCTCGTCTCGGCTGTTGTGTAACCTCCCGAACACGCAGAATGTGAAGGCTGGAGATGAATATGCAGTCGTCGTCAACAACACCGGGAATATTTCCCTCTCAAATCCCCCGTCGATCCTTGAAGCCAGACTGAGACTCTTCTGCTGTCTGACCTACTTCCAGCAGCTTCTCTGGCTCCTGTGGAGGCTGGAGCAGTGACTAACCCTCTCCACAGACAGGTCCAAGAGGGTCTCGTGCGACGGCCGCTGGGCCGTCGCCGCCGCAACGCTGCCCCCTTGCTGACAGCACGCAGCACTGCAGGTGGAAAGCACCGCTCGCGCCTCCGCTGTCGCGAGCTTGCTCGGCGTGCGTTTTGGATGCGGCCTGACGTTGTGGTGCTTCTGCCCTCCCCCCCCCCCCCCCCCCCCCCTCCAGCCGGACCGTCTCCGGCCCCAGAGGGAGTTCGTCAAGTCCCTGATGGGCATCGGCAAGCGCCTGGCCACGCTGCCCACCAAGGAGCAGAAGACCCAGCGTCTGATCTCGGAGCTGTCGCTGCTCAACCACAAGTTGCCCTCCCGCGTCTGGCTGCCCACCGCCGCCTTCGACCACCACGTGGTGCGCGTGCCGCACACCCAGGCCGTGGTGCTCAACTCTAAAGACAAGGTGGGGGGAGGACACGCGCACACACGCACACACCCAGGAACGGAGACGGTTAGACGGTCATTAACCCCCAACCCCCCTCCTCCCCCCCCCAGGCTCCCTACATCATCTACGTGGAGGTCCTGGCGTGCGACAGCTTCGAGACGTCCTGCGTCCCCGCCCGCATCCCCGAGGCCCGCATCCGGACCGCCCGCTCGGCCGAGAACCTTCCGGAGTGCGCCGGGAGCGGCGGCGTCGGCGGGATCACGGCGGAGCAGCGCGCGTCCAGCTTCTCCACCGTGCCCAACTACGACAACGACGAGGAGGCATGGGCGCTGGACGACATGGACGAGCTGCAGGTGGGCCTGGAGGGCGGTGGGGCGGCCGGCGCCAGCGACACCGTCTCCCAGTTCTCCATGGACAGCCTCACCAGCCTGGAGAGCAAGGAGCCCGTGTTCATCGCTGCTGGGGATATCAGGTGGGGGAGCCTGGGTGGGGGAGCACGCACGCACACACACACAGACGCGCGCGCAAGGATTGCTTTCTCCCTCTTTCTCGCCGTCTGTCTCGCTGTCCTTCACTCCCTCGCTCACACAGTCTCATTCTTTCTCTCTCTCTCTCCCTTTCACTCAGTCATTCACTCACTTCTTTCTTTCTCTCTCTCTCTCCTTCTCTCTCTTCCTGCACATGGCTCAGCTCGTTCCAGTAGTGTGTGTGTGTGGAAGTCACATGACCGTCCTGTGTTCTAGGCGCCGCCTGTCGGAGAACCTGGCCCACACCCCCACCACGTTCCGCCGTGACCCGGAGGACCCCTCGGCCGTGGCGCTGAAGGAACCCTGGCAGGAGAAAGTCAGGTAGGTCACGCGACCAGGCCCCGGTCAGGTGACCGGGCCAGGTGACCAGGCTACCCGCCCCCCCTCTCGTGTCTTAAGAGGAGTTTCGTCGCTGGTCGTCCTCTAATCATGCTCTCTCCCCCCCCCCCCCAGTCGTATCAGGGAGGGCTCCCCCTATGGCCACCTCCCTTCGTGGCGGCTGCTGTCGGTCATAGTGAAGTGTGGAGACGACTTGAGGCAAGAGCTGCTGGCCTTCCAGGTGCTCAGCCAGCTACAGGTAGGCCCCACTGCTCTACGCTCACTGTACGCTCACTCTACTGTCACTGTACGCTCACTCAGTCACTGTACGCTCACTCTGTCACTACGCTCACTCTACTGTCACTGTACGCTCACTGTACGCTCACTCTGTCACTGTACGCTCACTGTACTGTCACTGTACGCTCACTCTACTGTCACTGTACGCTCACTCTGTCACTGTACGCTCACTCTACTGTCACTGTACGCTCACTGTACGCTCACTCTGTCACTGTACGCTCACTGTACTGTCACTGTACGCTCACTCTACTGTCACTGTACGCTCACTCTGTCACTGTACGCTCACTCTACTGTCACTGTACGCTCACTGTACGCTCACTCTGTCACTGTACGCTCACTGTACTGTCACTGTACGCTCACTCTACTGTCACTGTACGCTCACTCTGTCACTGTACGCTCACTCTACTGTCACTGTACGCTCACTGTACGCTCACTCTGTCACTGTACGCTCACTGTACTGTCACTGTACGCTCACTCTACTGTCACTGTACGCTCACTCTGTCACTGTACGCTCACTCTACTGTCACTGTACGCTCACTGTACTGTGCTCTCAGGTTGTCAGGATCTGTTCTTGTGCTTGGGAGATTCTACTCTTGTGTTGCCTTGTTTTTGTTCTACTGCCCCAAAATATTCCTTTTTAAAAAATTTTTTTTTTTACTTCTCTGCTTTCCTCTTCTATAATGATCTACTCCCTCCCTCTCTCTTCTCCTCCTCCCCTCCTCCCCTCCCTCCCTCTCTCTTCTCCTCCTGCCCTCCCCCCCTCCCTCTCTCTTCTCCTTCTCCCTCCCCTCCTCCTTCCCTCCCTCCAGTCTATCTGGCAGCAGGAGAGGGTGCCCCTGTGGATCAAGCCCTACAAGATCCTGGTGATGTCATCAGACAGCGGCATGATTGAACCCGTGCTGAACGCTGTGTCCTTGCATCAGGTCAGCTGACAGAACACACACACACACACACACTGACTCACACAGCTGATCTCTATGAGTGGTTAGAGCATGTGACTATAATCAAGACTATAAGCGGGTTCAAATCCCCTCCTGTATGTTGCTCCGGATAAAAGTGTGAATACATTGTTGGCATGACATTAATAGCGGGACTGTAGCGTTTCTCTCAATGAAGGCGTTGACGACACGCTTGTTATTGTTGCTGTGCGGTGCGTTCCCTCAGGTGAGGAAGCAGAGCCAGCTGTCCCTGCTGGACTACTTCCTGCAGGAGCACGGCAGCTACACCACCGAGAACTTCCTGTCCGCCCAGAGGAACTTTGTCCAGAGCTGCGCGGGCTACAGCCTCATCTGCTACCTGCTGCAGGTCAAAGACAGGTCAGCCCCTCATCCCCCCCCCCCCCCGCTCATCCCCCCCGTGTTGCGCTCCGTCTCTCCCCCCCCCCCCGCTCGTCCCTCGCTTTCACCCTCCTCCCGCGATCTCTCTTGTTTCCTCTTTTCTGGGATCCCTGTGCTCCGCCTCTCCTCCCTCTCCCTCGCTCGTCTCTGACCTTCGTCCCTCTCCTCTCGTCCGCAGGCACAACGGGAACATCCTGCTGGACTCGGAGGGGCACATCATCCACATCGACTTTGGCTTCATCCTCTCCAGCTCTCCTCGGAACCTGGGCTTCGAGACCTCCGCCTTCAAGCTCACCAGCGAGTTTGTGGACGTGAGTGGGATGTCAGGGACCTCCTGTCGGAACCAGACTATCTATACATGAACCAGGCTATCTATAAGTGAACCAGGCTATCTATACATGAACCAGGCTATCTATGAGTGAACCAGGCTATCTATACATGAACCAGGCTATCTATGAGTGAACCAGACTATCTATGAGTGAACCAGACTATCTATACATGAACCAGGCTATCTATAAGTGAACCAGGCTATCTATACATGAACCAGGCTATCTATACATGAACCAGGCTATCTATAAGTGAACCAGGCTATCTATACATGAATCAGGCTATATTTATGTGAACCAGGCTATCTATAAGTGAACCAGGCTATCTATACATGAACCAGGCTATCTATGAGTGAACCAGGCTATCTATGAGTGAATCAAGCTATATTTATGTGAACCAGGCTATCTATGAGTGAACCAGGCTATCTATGAGTGAACCAGGCTATCTATGCATGAACCAGGCTATCTTTCGTTACTCTCCGTCTCCCGCAACCCCGTGTCTAATTCTCTTGTTCATTTTCCACCTCCTCTGCACCCCTTCCTCACGTGACCCCGCTCCTCCCTCTCCTCCTCCCCCCTGCCCCCCAGGTGATGGGGGGTCTCGATGGAGACATGTTCCTCTACTACAAGATGCTGATGCTGCAGGGCCTCATCGCTGCCAGGAAGCACATGGAGAAGGTGCTCCAGATCGTGGAGATCATGCAGCAAGGTAAGCCTCTCTCCTCCTGTCCTCCCTCCTCTCCTCGCCTCTACACGACTCTCTTCCTCCTCCTTTCCTCGCCCATCCTCCCTTCCTCCCGCTCCCTCCTCCTCAGCCCTCGACTGACGTACACAACTTCCCTGTCCTTCTACGGACGTTGTTGTTCGGTGTATTTATAGAATGCTGTTTTTCTCTCTCTCTCTCTGTCTCTCTCTCTCTCTCACCCCCCCCCCCCCAGGTTCCCACCTGCCGTGTTTCCACGGCTCCAGCACCATCCGCCAGCTGAAGGAGCGTTTCCACATGTCCCTGACGGAGGAGCAGCTGCAGGTGCTGGTGGAGCAGATGGTGGACGGCTCCATGCGCTCCATCACCACCAAGCTGTACGACGGCTTCCAGTACTTCACCAACGGCATCATGTGAACACACAGACACACACACAGGCGGAGGACAGAAACACACACGTACACACGCTGACAGTAGATGGAAAGGACAGCACACACACACACACACACACACAGAGGAAAAACATGTTTACACACACGCATGCAGGCGTACTCGCGGGTGGAGATGCATGGCTTGCCTCAACAGCATACTTGAAGTCATGCATACACACCCTCACACTACACACCCTGTCTGGAAACTGCGTGTGAGCCCTCCTTCCAGAACCCTATCTTCTCCTCCTCCTCCTCCTCAATGCACCTTATGAGAAAGTTCCGGAGGGATAAACAGGGGTTTGGAAACCTCCTGCTGTGAGTGGAGGTATGAAATTGAATATGGGGAGGGGCAACATGTGAATGGGAGGACTCAAGAGAATGTGGGAGGAGCCGAAAGGGGCGCAGCGAATGACCAATGACTGTCATTGGAACTCCTGTGCAACGGTAGCAGGATGGAGACTCCATGAGTTGCACATGCCTAACCAGCTGTACTTGTAAACTTTGTTCCTTGAGAACAGAGACGGGCTCTCAGGAGCCTGGGGGAAAGGCTACTGTGTAGAGTCTGTGGAAGCACAACGTTGAACCGTATCAAGGTTCTCAAAAAGAACGTTTTCTTTCTTTGCTCTCAGAGAATGCGTTTGGCGTTTGCGTTTGACTAAGAGCATCCTGGGAGAGAGAGAGAGAATGTAAGAAAAGAGACTGTAAACCATCTAATGCGTGATTGTTTATCTATCTTGGTGGCCTAATTCTGTTTCACCAAGGATCAGGTTTAGGCAGTCCAGGTTTTTCGAGTAAACTGGAAGTTTTATGTGAACTAAGACCAACTAACAGCCAAACGTTTGTGTTTTTGCTTTCTAATTTTCAAACCTTCAACGTTGAACCAAAATGACTACCTGTGGTAAAATGACAAACCCGTTGCAACAGATTTATGCAAAAACTCATATTGATGTTCCACTAACGTAAGTCTGTAACCCTTTACTAAGTGTGTATATTAATGCATTATTATAATTATGCTTATTAATGTTATTACAACAAGCATATGTTTCGTTGATGTGATTTTACATATTTAACTAACGCTCGACAACAACACCCGCCAGCTGGGTGGCGAATGGATTGTAACTCCAGCGAAACCGGGAGAGAAAGCTGTCTTGGAGCGGACGATTTGTACTTAACGGGAGATGGGATGTTCTCTCACCGTGAGAATCTCTCGGCCTGAAATACCATTCTTCGTATTCAAAAACAGAATGAACTCAGCCCCTGGATATGTGAATGTTTTATATGATACTCTACTAAACGCGTTTTCTTTTGATGTATTTTTGTTCTTTTTCGTCAGTCTCCGACACCATTGTGTATATTCAGTATTGGCTGTTTCTGACACTGGCTGCCTGGGTTTTAACTGTCAATCAAGTAGCGGCAGATGCCACTGAGTGGCAGATAAACCGACGGAGCTTGGAACCACTAATGACGGGCAGGAAGTGTGTGCTCGTTCCTGCGCTAGTTAGTTAGCTTAGTTATTTAGTGAAGTCGATAGGTGTTCCTGTGAGCAAACTGATGCCTTGAGTCGTACTGAAGGTACAACTGTTTATCAATGCAAATGTTCCCGCGACAACGAGGGCGTGCCGGTCATGTTCCCAGGAAGTGCTTTATTAAGGAAGTTTGATCTCTTCTGACCTTTTTAAAAGACATGTCCGTAGTGGGATCCATGAAATGACCTTGACCTTTGACCCCAATTTCCCAAAACGGTCAACCATCGCTGACCCCAATCCTGATTCTAAAAACCTAATCTAGCCCACCACACACGCACACACAAAGTATGAGGCTCACATGTATGGGCACAGACTGGAAAGGAAGCTCTGACCCTAGTGGTCACTGGTCACATCCGAGCAAGTAAGGTCACATGGTCAGGCCATCTCAAGGGTCCCAACTCGATGACATCATGTTCACTTCTTCCATGGCCTTTCCTGTCATTCCAAAACGGAATTTAGAATCTATCCATGGTTCTGTAATTCACATTTGAAACTATTCCATGTGAGTTACTCCTGAAGTGCATTTATCTTTTTCACACCCCACCCTCTGATTCTCTGCCTCTCATTGGTGAGGGTGTTCTGGCACAACCAACATCGTTGTCCATGTATGGTCACATCTTGGACACCAGATACAGGTCGAATGAGTATATGTCCCTTTTAAAAGGGGAAGATATATTATTTTGTACCATTTAAACAACAATCCTTTGCACTTCTGTCATGGAGGAACTTGCCTGATGTTGTTTTAGGGACCATCCAACCTTCAGGCTACAGAGACACCCTGTACCAGAACCAGACTAACGCATGACTCATTCAATAAACTTGACATTTGTTTTGTTTTTTTAATAAAGTTGTGGCTCTTTTTTTATACCTCCGAATCCAAATGTCTTACTAGTGGTGGTCAATTGTAACTTCTAGGAACACATTCTGAATGAGCCTTTATGGACTTTGAATGGAGAAATTGTGGAGGGCAGACGAGTATCACGAAGACACAGACCTCCAGCTCAGAGCACAGCCTGTCTGTCATGAACCCACGACATCAAGCAAAGCTGTACTTCGCGAAGACACACACACATCCCAAAAAGACTCCAGATCCCAGGATAGTTTCGATTTTCCTTTACTGACGTGGCGACATCATAACATTAAATACATACAAAGCAAAAATAGGTGGCGGCAATTAAGACTTGGCGATAAGTGGGTGTGGTCTAGTGTTGCTGTAAGCCCCTCCCCCTCCCCTAAAGCCCCTCCCCTAAAGCTACTAATAAGGCCCAGCTGCCTTCCTCCTCAAGTGTGCACTTGTCCACTTTCTGTTGAATAGTGCAGCATTGCGGTTTGCATCCTTCCTGTGCTGGGCGTGTACACTTTACAGTGTACCAGATCTGCTATTCACTTCACTTGACAGTAAAGGTCCACAATTGCATCTTTATAACTGCTACAATCCTTCAACAACGACAATAATCACAAACACCCACAACAGAGCCTAGTGACTGAGCTAGCTGTCCTTTATGACACTTCAAAAAACACCTCCCAGATCTCCGCTCTCCCTTGCATATTTACTAGGTGGCTGAGCGCTGCGCTCCCTCTGCTCGCCACGTGGGGGCGACAGATCACCTTCCAGGACCCAACAGCCCTTCAGTATGTACCCCCCCCCCCCCCCCCCCCCCCCTTAAGCATTATCAAAGTACTCTAGCATATCGATGCACTTTAGCATATTAAAATCCACTTGCAGATCATCTTTATGTGTTAAAGTACTTTTACCCCCCCCTCCCCCCCCCCGGTAATTTAGATGTGTTAAAGCACTTTAGCAGGGCACTGGGTGCATCCCTCAGGTGGTGGCGGAGGTGGGGAGGTAGGAGTGGGGGTTGGTGGGGGGGCAGGAATGTTGACATAGTAGATCCCTCCTGGACAGGACAGCTCCTCTACCTAAACCCTGACTGGATCGGGGGCAGTCCTGACTGACACGAGCCAGACAGAACTGATGGACTGGGACCTCCAGGGTGGAGCGGGATAGAGAGGCTGGGGAGGGATGGGGGTAGAGTGGGGTAGAATGGTGGGAGTTTGATAGAGAGGGTGGGTGAGGCATTGAGAAGGTGAAATGGAGTGGACAGAGTGGGGGGAGGTAGAGAGGGGGGGGGGGGGGGTGAGGGTGTTGGTGAGATTTGTTGTGCTCCAATATTTAACCAAACAAGCGTTAGTGTGTCCACCTTCGTAGCACGCTTGTGAGCAGAGAGGCATCCAGGCCCCAGGAGAGGGTGACATCAGATCCAGGCTCCAGCACCGCCATCCTGGCTCACATCCCCCCAGTCGCTCCCTCACACCTCCAGCACTCAAGGTCTCCTGAAGCCTTACGTACATCCAGCTAGGCTGGTGACAGACTGACTGCCTGCCTGGTTACTGGCTGCCTGGTTACCAACTGCCTGGTCACAGACTACCTGGTTACAGACTGACTGCATAGTGACAGACTGACTGCCTGGTAACAGACAAACTGGTGGCAGACTGCCTGGTTACAGACTGACTGCATAGTGACAGACTGACTGCCTGGTAACAGACGAACTGGTGGCAGACGGCCTGGTTACAGACTGGTTGCTGGGCAGGAAAGGACAGGACTGAGCATGCCTGGGTGGGGCTGGACAGGAGGGGGCAGTGGGGAGCAGGGAGAGGCGGAGGGGGTGAGGAGGGAGGGGTGAGGATGAGGGGTGAGGAGGTCTATAGTATGACACAGTCCGAGTCCTTCTCTCGTCTTCTCGATCCTCCCTGTTGACCCGAAGCTTGACCTCTGACCTGGAAGGAAAACAGACACAAACAACCGCGTTGACACCTGTGACAGCATGGTGATGGACCGGGGCTAGTCTTGTGAGCAGTGCTTGTGCTTTGGGGCTTGTTGTTGTTATTATCAGTGACCTATGCACTTTGTAAAGCTCTCTCTTGGAAGTCGCTTTGGATACCAGCTGAATGAATACATGTAAATGTAGTCAGGGAGGTGTCTGTGCTGGGCAGAGTCATGTCTTCACCTGCTGTGTGTGGGGCTGGGAGGGGCCCTGTTGTTGCTGCTGCTGCTGTTGTTGTTGCTGCTGCTGCTGCTGCTGTTGGTACTCCTCCTCCTGCAGCTGGCGAGCTAGCTCCAGGTCACTGAGGGGCCCCGGGGCCTCTCCCTGGGCCTGCTGGAGAGACATGGCTACCAGGTAGTCCTGAACACACACACACACAGGTACGCACACACGCACAAACAGACACGCAGACACACACACACAAGCACACAAAACAGGCAAGCACACACACACACACACACACAGCCACACAAAGTGGCATGCGCACATACACACACCAACACACACACACAAAGAGAACCAAAGAACAAAGGCTGGCGTTATTGTCCTTCTCCTTTTCACTGCTGTCCCATTAGCATTAGCATCACGGTAGCCTGTAGCCTGACCTGGTCTATCTGCCTCTGCTGCTGCTGCGGGCTGGGCAGGGAGACGGGCGGGGCCAGGGGCCGCTGGGGCGGGTGGCAGAGGCGGAAGTCGGAGTCGCAGAAGTTCCCGTCCCCCTCCACGTTGTGGAGGCTCTCCCACACCAGCCCCTCCTCCTGCAGGAAGCCCTGGTCCGTCACCAGCAGGTACAGGTGACCCTGAGGGGCAGGGAGTCAGGGGGGCGGGGGTCAGGGGGGCTGACGCACAAACGCACCCGCCGGGAACATACACGGATACACACACGCACGCACCTTGTGCTTGATCATGGTGCTGAAGTGGTTGTTCCTGAAGAAGACGGAGATCTCTCCCTCGGAGGCGGTGGCGTTGAGCTCACACAGACCGTGGTACGACAGCTGGGTGGCCGTGGACTCCAGGAACTGCTCCGACACCAGGCCTGGGGACACGGGGTCACAGTGATGGGTCAGGGGTCACGGTAGGGTTAGGGGAGAGTCCCAGTGGCGTCAGGATTAGGGCAGGGTCAGAAGGATTTGGGTCAGGATTCAAAGGTGAAAGGTCACCTTCACTGACGCGGTTACTGTCTGTTGAGTGTTTGTAGTCGATGATCTTCTCCACCAGCTGGTTATAGCTCAGCTTCCCCACAGCTGACACTATCTCTGGACTCTGAAGAGAGACAAGAAGAAACAGTATTATCACTCTAGACGACATTTACTGTGAAAAGACAAGAAACGACTGTTAAATGGGAAAATACTTGTAGTGGGACTCTTATTGTGGAAATCCCTCAGGAGGACTCTTATTGTGAAAGCTCGTACCTGTGGGTCAACCAGCCAGCCGTGGTACAGCGGGATGTTGAGCAAGTCAAACACAATGCATTCTGGGGTATACTCGAAGTCAGTAACGCCCGTGAAACGCACGTTGACATCCAGACCTGTAGACAGTTTGGGAAGGACTGCCATGGCATCACTCATGTTCTGGAACACACACACACACCCCAGGTTAACACACACACACCCCAGGTTAACACACACACACACACACGAGGTTAACACACACACACGGACGTTATTAGAGGATACACATACTTCATAAGGATAAGTGGATTTATGTTGGTCGTCTACAGGGAGTAGGTGGGTAACACTGCTAAGTTTGAAAATACCGGAAATACTGTTTGTCTTATCACCTTCACCCTCACAATTTCTACCTCCCTTTCTCTCCCTCATCCTCCATTTCTATATATATTCCTCTCTACTCCCCTCTTCTCTTTCTCGACCTCTCCTTCTCTCGTGTCTCCTAACGTCTCTCTTCTCCCCTTCTGACCTTCTCTCTTTCTCTCACCCCCCCTTCTCTCTTTCTCTCACCCCCCCTTCTCTCTTTCCCTCTGGCTGATTCCGGTCCTATTAACAGCAGAGTAAACAGCCGCTGGTCTGAGTGTTTATGTGTTAAATACCTGCTGGAAGTTCAGCTCCATGCCTTCTGCCTTCTCTCTGGGCTTGACAGATAACACACATTCTCCTGTCACACACACACACACGGTTAGAAATTAAGCATTAACCTCAAAGGCCCACTAACCCCAGTCAGGAATGTGGACTCTTTATCTCCCAGCTGTTGCTAACGGTTTAGTATCAAAAGTGTGTTTAATACACACAAGGCATGTTTCCATCGGCTGAGTCAACCATGACAGAACTGAGCAATCCTGCAGCCTAACCCCAGAGTGAGTCAGAGCCAAGACAACACAGTCCTTCTACTGTTACAGAGGCCACATGGGAGTCAAGACAACCCAAGCCTCCATCTCCGCTCCCTCACCTAGGTGGGCCATCAGGTCCTCTGTGGTGATTACTTCTGTCTGGGCAGGCAGCTTTGCCTGGGAACAGAGCACAGAACACGTAAATCCGAAGATAGAGGTGTGTTGATTCAAGCTATGTTCCACACCCAAACCACTAAACTCCCAGCTTAAATAACTATCCGATAACACTTAGTTTGGGCCAGTCTAAGATGATAGTATATTATTATATTGATACTAGTGATTACATATGCTAAGGATAAGGTGAAAATGTTGAGTGAGAATACATAATAAAGCGTGCATTAAAAAAGTGTGGTAATGCTAATGTTTGATTGTGCTAACAGTAATGCACGATAAAGTGCATGACGATGTGTGATAATGTATTCTACTGATAATGTGTCTGATAATGGTAGCATGCTAATGTTATCGATAATCTTTGATCATGTGTCTGATAATGATAGCGAGTGCTAATGCTAACAATAATCTGAGATCATGTGTCTGATAACTGTGGCGAGCGCTAATGCTAATGCTAGTGAGCGTACCTTCCACCTGAGGAACAGGGTATTCATGATGGCCAGCAGGGGGCAGGGCCCGTTCTCGCTCTGCGTGATGATGGGCGTCTTCTTCTCCTTCCACGTGATCCACTTCACAAAATAGTAGGCAGGCGCAGCAGGCTCGGGCTCCAGGGCAGCTGTGGCACCCCCTGTGGCCGGTGGGGGAACTGCAGGGGCGGAGGTGAACCCAGGTCCTGCCCCCGCCGGGGCTTCTTCCTCCCCCAGGCAGGGAGCGTCTGCGGAGGGGGAGCGCCCCTCCACGCCCAGGGCTGAGTAGGAGGAGGACAGGGGTTCGTCCAGGGAGTTCCCAGGGGTGATGTCCGAGAGCTCCAGGCTAGGGATGGAGAAGGAGGCGGAGTCGGAGGACGGGCCCAGGTCCTGTGAGCCCCCAAGCGTGGTCTGGGACTGGGAGCGCTCCTCCTCCTCCACCCCCTTCCTCTCTTCCTCCTGGGGTGCACCGTTTTCAGACACGGGAGTTGTTGTTTCCTTGGCTGGAGTGGGAGTTGTAGTTTCCTGGGCTGGAGTTGTAGTTTCCCTAGGTTTACCTAGGCCCTCCGCCTCCACCAGAGGGGTTTTAGAGGCCGGGGGCAGTTTGACTGGGTTTTCGTAACCCGGGAGATCCACCAAGGAGGTGGAGTCTTCCGTCGCCGTGGAGACTGCTGGTTGAAGGCTTCCGTCTTTGGCCTGGGTGGATGGCAGTTGAAGGTCCTCTTTGCACACGCTCAGTAACTCCCCACCCACTCTATCATTGCTGGCGTCTGACATCCTGTCCGTAGCACTTAGTTGTCCAGAGATTAAAAATTAAGGCCAAGTCGGCTTCAAAGACTACCCTCTGAGAGCGAATAAAAAGCTGCAAAAACACACAAACTAAACGTCTCTCAGAGCCCTTTACACGAGATTAGTGGCGTTTGGGAGGTGACCTGGCAGTGTCGGACAGGGTTTTTACCTTGAGGGAGCGCTGTTTCTGTCACTGCTGCATTCCTGAGGAGCTCCCTTGTTTGGCAGAGCGAGGGCAGGGCGGGGGGTGACTTGACTTTCGCCACTTCTGGGAGTCACATTAGACAGAGGCTTGTACAAAGGACCTAATACAAAGGCCCATTTGCTCTCAAGTCAAGTTTGGGATCCCAGGTGCCAGAGCTCTCTTTTTGACAGAGAGACACAAGATTCACTGCAAATACAAAAGCAGGTTTGTGACAGAAAAAAGTAGTTATTCCAGAAATATTATCACAAAATATCAGCCTTCAACGAGACAAGGCAGCCTTTTCGTGTTCATGTTACAGGAAGAAGGTAGTTAGGTTTGACTATGCTTAAAGCTCCTAGTCAAATAATGTCGTTCGGTAGCTTCAGGCAATAGAACAACCGAAGTGAACAACCACAAACATGGAATCGGTCAAATGTTGTTTGACCTTGCCAACTACGCAGTCTTCTGTTCAGAATCAAATAACGCCTCAGATGAATGTTAGATAGTGTCTGAGTTTGTTTCGTCAACGCACAGGTCACCGTACAGTGGTGGTTAGTCAGACTCCTCCTCCCTTGGTTTTTACTTCGTGACAGTGATGACTAGGTAGGATTTCAGCAAGTTGCTCAGTGGTGAACTGTTAGCCTGAATTCTGCTTTGTCCGAAGGTGAGAGCTAACTAACAAGAACGTACTTTTCAGGCGTGACCATAATCGGTGATAACAGACCTGCAATGAAAGGCACAACAATTTCAACAATGTAAAATTTACAAAAACGTGATTCTTACTGGTGATTACAGTGAGGTTACAATCCATGAGCTAATTTCAATTATAAATTCAACGCCAGATCGTAGATATACATTTGCTTGACAAAACTACTGTAACAACAACATATAGCAAAAAAAAATTGTGCTACACATTGTTAATGTAAACCATCCCAATGGAGCTAAACCTTACGAAATAAGCATGATGTTCCAACATTACTGATTAGGCAACAGCTGGCAAGCTACCTCCCTGACTCAATAGTTTGCATACTAGCTGGTACTAGGCTAGGTAGAGCTAGCTATCTCTAGCTTCTGGGCTAGCCCGCTAGCTTAACGCTGATGCTGACAGAGAACAACTCACCATAAAGCCACTAGCGACACCGCAAATTACCCACTTGTTTGAAAATTCGCCTTGCTGTTAGCTAGGTTCATCAAGAATAGCATACGCAAAAAAAAAAAAAAGGATCGGACTAACTAGTCCACGTTTTCAAGCTTTGCTGACAGACAGATGACCATGCTATTTACATTCCTCGTTCGTAACATCAAATGCGTGTACTCCACATCCGGAAACCACGGTGGGTAAACAATGATGTCACGACGTTTAACGGCCACTGCAAATGAGCGTGCACGTCAAGTCGTGATTACACTCATCCGATGGCTTTGAATCTACAACAGGGTTGGTCGTACGGACGTGAACGGTGCAGCTACGGGTACATTGTTTTTGGGATCAGTGTTTGGGACAATCTTGGTGGAATATTCACCAGGGGGTGACCACGCCCACTTTTCACACATGATAGCTACAACAGCACCGCAGACGACTCCGTCCCCCTCACCCTCTTCTATCTCCCATCTCTCACCCCGTTAGATATCTGTCAAGTTACTGCAGAGGACTCTCACCGACAATAAAACTGTTATACTGAATATCCCAAGTGTGTCCTGCTCAGGCGAAAATGGAGGAGTTTCTACAGAGTTGCAGTGCTGCGGTGAAGGTAAGGAGAGATGAAACATCAACACTTTGACAAGACTCGAATTGTACAGGAATCCCTTATATGACTTGAGCTCTAGAAGGAGTACACTTAATACCGCGAGCGAGGGCTGTTTGTCACGCGCCAGCCTTGGTGGGTTGCAAACACAAACTGAGAAGCCACAGTGGACGTGCGGATGCATTGTGCAATCTTGGAAAATAATCCTATGTATCCTTTATTGCAAAGTATATCTTGGAAACTCGTCTTACATATTTAGTTTTCTTACTTGTGTGCGCTTCAAACGGAATACTTATAAAGCATGTTATTATGAATGTAGCATGGCTCGAGCTGAATGCTTAGGGCAAAATCGGACTTGGAGCGCGCAGAAGTGCACCCTTCAGGGAGAAGTCAGCGCGAGGAACTAGGACACAGTAGTTGTCTTTTACCGCAGCTAATTGGGGGGGGGGGGGGGGGGGGGGGGGGAGTTGGTAGGATGCAGAGAAAAGCATGGAGAATGTCTCTGTGTGTGTGTGTGTGTGTGTGAGAGAGAAAGAGATAGAAAGAGAGTGAGAAAGTAAGTGTGTGTGCTTGTGTGAGTGTCTGCGTGTGTTTGTGTGTGCATTCAAGCAAGCCCACCAAGAATCCTTAGGAAATTGCACGCAGCCTTGTAACAGCTGCCTGGGCCTCTCATGCTGTCTATACATTTCACTGCACTCCCCTTTACATCAGGGTCATACAAAGAGGTACACGTGGTAGGACTGTTGGATCTGAGAGACAGAGAAGGAGAGAGAGCGGCATGCAGGGGGAAAAGCCTCTTCCAAAGCTCTTGACATTTCATGGCATTTATACACATCCAACTCATCGAATTCTAATCCACCATGATGCATCCTCCACCCTTTCTGTCTTGGCAAGGGTGCAAGGTGTCTCCTACGAGGATGCATCCTTCGAGGAGTGACGCTCTGCCAGCTTCCCTCTCTCTCCCAAGCAGACAGACAGGCAGACAGACAGGCAAGCAGGAAAGCAGGGATGCAGACCCAAGCTTTGGCTTCCAGGATCCTGTGGTCCTACAGCCTGATAGCCTGGTGGTCTGCTGGCTTGTTTGATTGGATACTAGATTGATGTGGGGTTGGGAATAGTGGTAGAGAATTTTTCTACATTTCCCTGCAAAGCAAGAGTTCCAATGTTCCAATCCCTGCTTAATGTCTCATTGGATCTCATTGGTGTTTAAGTTAACAAATTATTATTACATTGCATTATTATTTGTAGGACTGTTTCTATGGGATGACTTCAGAACGATACTATTGCTCTATAGTACTTGCTGTTTAGGTCACCTCTAGTAAAATAAAAAAGCTTTATGAAGCCTTAATGGGAGCTCAATGGAGTCTTTAGCTCAATATTACAAAGGCTGCAGACTGCTCTATGAAGCCTTTATGCTGCTCTACAAAGTTTGTAAACTTCTATGAATTTTCTAGTTAAGGGCAGCTCTATAAAACCTGTAGACGGTTCTATGAAGCATTACAACTGCTCTAGGAAGCCTTTATGGCAGCTCTGTAAAGTGTGTAGGACAGCACTACACAGCTCTGTGAAGGTCTATAAAAGTCAGGGTTCAAGAGCAGGTTTCTGGTTTCACAGTTCTTTTTCTCCATAGTACAGCCGTGGCCATAAGTATTGGGAGCGACATACATTTTGTGTTTGCAAAGCCTGCTGGGCCTTGGCATAAAATGACTGCTAAGATAATTTCAGTAAGTCATATCATCAGCACAGGGAAAGTGTGAACTAGTTCTAGGTGAAATCACTATATCATTCTGATTGGAGTTTAAGAGCAGATTGACTGCTGTAAAAGAGGGTACTATTTGCATACATTGAACATTTTGAAATATGAAATGTGCCATATTGTATTCCAGTGTTCTATAGAAACATGTGAAAATGTTTCCTCAAATACTGAACCAGCAAACTTTGCAAAACACAACATTTATCATTGCCAAAACTTATGGTCACAACTGCAGTCACTCTGTATAACCTCCAACTGTGAACCGAAAACAGACCAAATTCAGTCACTCGTTCTCTACTCAGTCACTCGTTCTCTAATGATATGTACCTACTACCTACTGTCTGTGCCAGACTGGTAAACACTACCAGTCTGGGCTGTTTTGAAAGCCCTTAACTTTCCTGACTCATTCAGGATGATACAGCACTTTGTTGTTGTTGAAATGTGAAGTGCTGTTTGCCCACTGGGAAGGCTCTCTACCTCTCCCCCCGCTGAGAGCTTTTAGCACTACTTAGCCCCTCTGTCCCCTCATAGTCTAAGTGCTGGTTTCACAAGCACAGCACTCAACTGAACAACTTCTTGTTATCCCTCCCTCCTAAACTGGGATTTACTTTTTGATAGGTCTTAAATGAATATTCTGTGTTACCCTTCCTGTCATTGTTCATGCAGGTTTGCAAGCCCTGCTCCAATACTGTAGAAAAGCCTTCCTTCCTTCCTTCCTTCCTTCCTTCCTTCCTTCCTTCCTTCCTTCCTTCCTTCCTTCCTTCCTTCCTTCCTTCCTTCCTTCCTTCCTTCCTTCCTTCCTTCCTTCCTTCCTTCCTTCCTTCCTTCCTTCCCTCCCTCCCTCCCTCCCTCCCTCCCTCCCTCCCTCCCTCCCTCTGTCTGGCTTTTATCAGATGTTTCTGTGTGTTCCCTTATAAAACACTTGTATGTGTCTGGGTCATCACACACACACAGCGGGTCTCTGTCTTCCTGGCCCGTCTCAATTTAGCCGCTACTGTTTTAGACTGCATTAGAGCTTTCTTGCATGGACGACCACTGCTGATGTTGATCTGCAGGTTGCCCTTGACAACGCGAGCGAGCTAACTTGTTGTCTTATCGGAAGGGCGAATCTCCAGCCCAGCGGGCGGTAGACCGTGGTTCATTCCCCCCCCCCCCCCGACAATCTCTGGATCCAAATAAGGATATTAGGGACAGGAGAGATTTACTGTTGTCCTCTGCTCCTCTCCCCTCCTCTCCTCCCCTTCTCCTCTCCTCTTCTCCGTTACTCTAAATCCCCACCTCCCCTCCTCTTCGGCTGTCCGAGCACCCCCACATCCGTCCATCCGTTCGCTCATCCATCTATCTATCCATCCGTCCAGAGAGGGATGAGAGAAACCGAAAGGGCAGGGCTGTGTTTACATCGACCAGATAGAAGATGACTATAAGAGGCACTTAGAGACAAAGAAGTATAGAGACAGGGAGAAACAGATAGAGAAAAGGTTTGAGAGAGACCAGAGAACAAAGGAGAGAGAGAGAGAAAGAGAGAGAGAGGAGAAGCACGTCTTGTGTAAGGAGGATCATTGTTTAAGCGGGAGCGTTCCACCCGAGGGGTCGCAGAACCCAGAAGAGAGGTCTTCTAAATATCTAGTACCCGTGCTCCACGCAAAGGTGCAATGGCTGTACCACGGGCATGCCCTCTACACAGTCCCCCTCCTGTACAAGAAGAGGTGATGGAGATCCCTCCCTCCTCCTCTCCTCCATGTCCCATTTTCATAGTCCCTCCTCAGCCATCCCTCCATACCTCCATCCCTCCACTCTCCCACCAGTCCAGTTCACACACAGGCAAGCTATTTCTGTGTGTTTGTCCTTGTCCCTTAAAATGGCCACAGTAATATAGGACCGTCGAATATTCTAGCTGAGAGAATACTACATTAGTATACACTCCAGCTGAAAGAGTACTGCATTAGTATACACTTCAGCTGTGAGAGTACTACAATCATACTCCAGCTGTTGAGAACCACAGTGTAGTAGATCCAACAGACAGAGATCCGCCTGTCAGTTGAACTTACACTTCAGAGTTAATTATAGCCTAGCAAGCCCGCGACTCTCACACTCACACTCACACTCACACTCACACTCACACTCACACTCACACTCACACTCACACTCACACTCACACTCACACTCACACTCACTCTCACACTCACACTCACACTCACACTCACACTCACACTCACACTCACACTCACACTCACACTCACACTCACACTCACACTCACACTCTCTCTCTCTCTCTCTCTCTCTCTCTCTCTCTCTCTCTCTCTCTCTCTCTCTCTCTCTCTCTCTCTCTCTCTCTCTCTCTCTCTCTCTCTCTCTCTCTCTGTCTCTGTCTCTGTCTCCGTCTCTGTCTCTCTCTCTGTCTCTGTCTCTGTCTCTCTCTCTGTCTCTGTCTCTGTCTCTCCCTCCTTCTCTCTATCTCCATCTCTCCCTCTTTCTCTCTATCTCCATCTCGATCTTTCTCGGTTGCTTGTCCTGTCCATTATTTCCCCCCGTCCCCCCTCCCTCCACATCTCTGCTTTTGTCTTCCTTATTGTTCCCTTGCTCGTCCTATTTCCCTCGTCTTTCTCCCCTCCCTTGCTCCCCTCCCCTCCGTCATGCCTCACCAGGATCTGCTGGCTGCTAAGGCTGATGGGAGGTGACAGGGATGCTCGGACATGGGGAAGGAGAGAGAGGGGAGGAAAAGAGAGGAGAGCAGAGGAGAGCGGATAAGAGGAGGGGGATGTTGTAGGATAGGGGAAGAGGTGAGAGGGAGGAAAGGCATTGAGAGAGCAGGAAGAGAGGAGTGGAAAAGAGAGGAGATAGGAAATAAAGATTGAGGTTGATAGCCTGGTCAGCATTGATTGAGTAGGTTAATGTAAGTTAATCACAGTAGGCTTAAGACTGGGTGTAGCCTGGTTTTGGTTTATCATGTTTTCTTCTTGTGTTCCCTTTTACCTTCTCCCTTCCTTTTTACCACTCCCACCCCTGCTTTCTCTCCTCTAAACACCCTCTGTCCCTCCTCCCTTTCTCCTTCATCCTACTTCTCTCTCTTTCCTCCCTCCTCTCTTCTTCCTCCCTCCTCTCTTCTTCCTCCCTCCCCCCTTCTCCTGCAGGGCAGTTCTCAGGACGGCTCTGCTGGGATCCACGTTGTCCTTGGCAGCGAGTCATGTGACCTGGACTCCATGGTGTCGTCGCTGGCCTACGCCTACTTCCTGTTCCGTGTAAGACCTCCCCCGAACCTCAAGGTTCAGCCAATCACTGCTTCTCAACCCCCAGTTTCAGCCAATCACCGATATGCAACAGTTTCAGTCCATCGTCTCTTAGGGACAAAAACGAAGCTCAAACTTTCAAATGGGCAACAAGCTGTGGTCAATTCAAACTACACTCTGTCTGGGTGTGTCTTAAATTCCAAAGATTACATTCAATTAAATTGAGACTCTGTGTGCCACTGTGTGTGTGTGTGTGTGTGTGTGTGTGTATCTCTGTGTGTGAGTCTGTCTCTGGTTCACTGTGGGATGTGATAATGTAGACATATAAATAGTGGCTGTGGTTCACAGAAGGTCAGTGTTCGGAAGTACTGTGCTCCAAACCATCTAGTCAGCTCTCACAGAACAACACACTGGCCTGGTCCCAAACCCAACAGTCTAGCTGTCTACACTGTTCTGGCCTAAACCCAAACTGAACAGCCCAGCTATCTTCACAGCCTGGTCCCAAACCAAACAGTCTAGCTATCTACACGGCCTGGTCCCAAACCCAACAGTCTAGCTATCTACACGGCCTGGTCCCAAACCCAACAGTCTAGCTATCTACACGGCCTGGTCCCAAACCCAACAGCCTAGCTATCTACATGGCTTGGTCCCAAACCCAACAGTCCAGCCAACCTTTTGTTGCTTCCCTTGTCTAGATGGCAGGAGAGGGTACAACGGACATGTCATTGCGGTCATATAACACAGTGACAACAGGATAAACTTTATGCCATGTGGATAGGTTTATTCCCCTTTCTCTCCCTCTCTCCCTCTCCATCTCACATTCCCCCTTTCTTTCTCCCTTTCTCTCCCTCACCCCTCTCCACTTTCTCTTCGCAAGCCCGCAACTGTCTCTCTCTTCATCTCCTTTTCCACCCTTTCTCTCTCTCTCTCTCCTTCCTTCTCTTTCTATTCCCCCTCTCTCTCCCTCTCTTTTCTTCATCGCCTCATCGATCCAGTCGTCCTCCACCAGTCTTGGCTAGTCTGCCCTTCTTCTTTGCTCATGAAATATTCACACAGCGTCAGATACCCTAGACCCCCACAGGAGAGGGGGAACGACAGACAGGTCGACAGACAGAGAGATAGGTAAGAGAGCAGACAGACAGACAGAGAGAGAGACATAGATAGGCAATGAGAGAGACAGTTGGCTGAGAGACAGGCAAAAAGACAGTTCCCCTGTCTACATCACCTTGATATCATCTATCCTTCTCTCCTCCTCTGCTCTTCCCTCTGCTTTCCTGTCCTTTTTTGAAACCTTTCCTCCATGGCCTTACTCTTACACGTCAACAAACTTGACATCTTCTGTCGCCCCTGCCCCCCCCCCCCCAGACTTCCCCTCGTCCCCATGGCACCCCCGTGGCTGTGATGAACATTCCGAGGGCGGAGTTTCCCCTGCGCTCCGACAGCGTCCTCCTGCTCAGGGAGGGCGGAGTCTCGCCGGACAGCTTGGTGTTCCGAGACCAGCTGGACCTGGCTCGTCTCCATGGGGACAAGCGCCTGGCGCTCACGCTGGTGGACCACAACGTTCTCCCCAGGTCAGAGGTCACCGGTGGACCTAGTCTCTGTCTCTCTCACTTCTATCCCTCTCTCTCTCTCTTCCATCTCTCACTGTCAGTCTTCTTCCCTTCCTTTCGCTGTATCCCTCTCTCTCTCTCATCTGCATCTGTAGCACCTCAACTTCCTTTCTACCGTTTCTCCCCTGCCTCTCTCTCTCTCTCCCTCTCTTCTCTCTTTCTCTCCTCTCTCTTTCTCGCTCCTCTGTCTTTCTCCTCTCTCTTTCTCTCTCTCTCCTCTCTCTCTTTCTCTCTCTATCCTCTGTTTCTCTCTCCTCTCTCTCTCTTCTCTCTCCATCCCGTCTCTCTTTCTCTCTCTAATAGACAGTATTTCCTCCTCTCTCTTCTTTCTCTCTTCTCTCCCTCCCTCTCTCTTCCAGGGCTGACAGGGACCTGGAGGCAGCCGTAGTCGAGGTTATCGACCACCACCACCTGGAGCGGACGCCCTCCACTTCCTGTCGGGTCGCCGTGGAGACAGTGGCTTCCTGCGCTACCTTGGTGACGGAGCGGATCCAGCTGCGAGGACCGGAGGTTCTGGACCCCCAGCTGGCCCTGCTGCTGTACGGTGAGGACAGAATCTGCCCCTAACGAGTGTTCAGATGGCGGATGTTGCCTGGCAACCAAAGAGCTCCGTGGAAACCATCCCCTCATTGTTTTACTAATCCGCTGCCTGGGGCTTCCGGTAATGAATCTGTTCATCGCCAATGACAAAAGTTGTGAACTGCATTTCCCATGATGCACTGGGACTGTGTGCTTCCAGGTGCCATCCTGCTGGACTGTGTGAACATGGTGCCCGCGGCAGGCCTGGTGACAGCCAGGGACAGCCAGGCGGCTTGTTACCTGGAGACGCGCTTCCCAGACCTGCCACCGAGGGGTGCTCTCTTCCAGTCCCTGCAGAGCGCCAGGGCTGAGCTCTCAGGTGAAGACTACTGGAGCGCTGGTGCCTGGGATGCAGAGCCATGGAAAGAGACTCCTCTATGGGACTCTATGGCTATGGTTGTGGTTGTTATCACTACTAGGTCTCACACAAACTGTTGAGCTGAAACTCAACACAAAACTCTGTCCTCAAACTAGGTCTACTGTGTGTGTGTGTGTGTGTGTGTGTGTGTGTGTGTGTGTGTGTGTGTGTGTGTGTGTGTGTGTGTGTGTAGGTGTGTTTGGTCTGGCTAGCTCTGAGTGTGGATGTGTTGCCTTGCCTGTATGTATTCAGCCTGTAGCTGTATCACTGAGTATGTGTGTGTTTGTGTGTGTGTTTGTGTGTGTGTGTGTGTTGTAGGTCTGTCTACAGAGCAGATCCTGATGAAGGACATGAAGAAGATCTCAGGGGAGGACCTGAATCTGGCCATCAGCACCGTCTACATGACGCTGGATGTATGTAACTTCCTGCTTCCTGTCTCTACAGGAAGTTAGACCCGGTCCATTCTCCCGTCCTAGATCCATCAGCATTTACCAGCCAGTATTAACATATATGTCCTACACATCTTACATCTATGTTGTTGTTTATTGTTATTCACTCTTGGTTATTGTTTACTCCTGTTTACTGATGTAAACTTCAGTTTGTTGTTGTGTTACCCTAGATGTTCCTTCAGAGGAGGAGCCTACAGCAGGAGCTGTGTGAGTTTTGCCACAAGCATCGCCTGGGCGCACTGGTTGCCATGACAATCTCCTTCCGTGAGGGCAGCAGCGAGCCGTGTCGCCAGCTGGCCGTGTACAGCGCCAGCACCCTCTACAGGGAGGAGGTGGGTACTGCGGTCTGCCTGTTCTGCCTGTAGGTCTTTCCTGTGGGTGTCTTTTGTTGTTTCCTTTGGAGAAATGATGTGAAACTTAGACTTTGTTCTTAGTGTTTCTTCTAGACGAGGTTTTGAGTGCTTGCCGTTCTTGGATGTGAGAGTTTGCTGTTCTTGGTTGTGAGAGTTTGCTGTTTTAGGTTTTGTGTATTTGTTGTTTTATGCTACTGCTGTGTCTGTGTTCCTCAGGTGAGCCAAGCCTTGGAGCACGCCCACTCCCCGTCGCTCAGCCTATCACCAGTCAGCAGCCCTTATAAGGACGTAAAAGCCTATCACCAGGACAACACCTTGGCCTCCTGTAAGAAGCTCCTCCCCGTCCTCCGAAACTTCCTGCAGGAGTGGGACAGAAAACAGGTGCATTGTGGGGAGGTGGGGGAGGACCTCGACGACAACTTCGACCAATCGTTATCCCCGGGCATGGACGGGGAGCCCCGCCCCCGCGTCTACTCCGCCTGCCGACACCACCGGCGCCGGCTGCAGGGAGCAGAGAATTGTGGGCCGGAGGAGGAGCTGTGGGTCCCGCCCACGCCCATGAACAGCCTGGCGGAGGGTTGCCCCCTGGACGGGGGGCTGGGACGCCTCAACCACGACGCCATCTTGGAAAGGTTCAGTCGACTGGGGCGGGGCGACGAGGAGGAGCAATCTTGAATCGGAAAAAACGTGGACGTTTGTATCCGACTCTTGTTAGGTCACCGGGAGTCTGTGTCTGGGATGCTGACTGTTGTGAGCAGCAGCAGGAACGAGGCCTTGGTCGAGGGATTTCGAGGTGTTCCTCTTTGCTATCTTAACAGAGGGGTTCTCTGTGGGATCCATCCATGCGAGGGGTTCCTCTCCACTCTCCATCTCTCCACGAGACACACAGCAGGGCTAGGGAATGGGAGCGTTCCTCTGGAGAGAACAGAAGATGGAAGGAGGTAGAGGAAGAGAGAGATGAACTGAGAGAAAGGGAGGGAAGGAGAACGTTTGGAGATATTTTACAGACTTATGCATGAAGTTGTTTGCCTTTTTGCGAGTCAGTTGATTCTGTTTGTTTTTTATTGTTGTTTTTTTCCTCCCAAAGTGTCAATCAAAACACATAAGTTCTGTTGAAATGTTTCATGGGAGATGTAGTTTGTGTGATCAATGCAATGGCCCAAGTGATGTCACTATCTTGCCTTCATCAGTTATCTTTTATGGTCACATACACAAACATGCACATACACACACCCATACACACTTTCTCTCACTCACTCACACACACACACACACACACACAGGCAAACACACGTTCTTAAAAGTTGTACCTGGATGTTTCTTTCTCAACCAGTGTCCTTCTTGCAGATTTTGAATTAATGTCTTAAACCCAGAGTTTTTCCTTAGGAACACTTCCTTAGCAACCTCCTTCTTCATAAAAGCTATTGTCTTCTAACAGGTGTAACCATGAGACATACCCTGAGTAAATAATTAATTAATGTTGCCATGTCCTTTCAGGCATTGGTCCTTCCCATAATGCACGGCTGTTTCTCTGTCCCCTGTAAGACAACCAGGCCCCTCCCCCATTCATCAGGCCCCACTTCCCTGTATTAGGCCACGCCTTCCCTGCATCAGGCCCCACTTCCTTGTATTATGCCCCGCCTTCATGCATCAGGCCCCAACTCCTTATATTATGCCCTGATATCAGGCCCCTCAATTTTGATATTAGGGTCCCCCTCCTTAAATCAGGCCCTACCTCCCTGTATCAGGCCCCACCTTCTTATATTTGGCCCCGCCTCTCTGTATCAAGCCCCATCTCCTTATAATAAGCCCCACCTCCCCATGTTTGCACCCCTTCCTGTCTCAGGTCCCGCCCCCTGTCTCAGGTCCTGCCCCCTGTCTCAGGTCCCGCCCTCTGTCTCATGTCCCGCCCCCTGTCTCAGGTCCTGCCCCCTGTCCCGTGTCCCGCCCCCTGTTTCATGTCCCGCCCCCTGTCTCAGGTCCCGCCCCCTGTCCCGTGTCCCGCCCCCTCTCTCATGTCCCGCCCCCTGTCTCAGGTCCCACCCCCTCTAGTATGCAATATGAGCAGTGCCTGCAGTCTGCACAGCCGCCTGTATGAAGAGTCGACAAGACAATATGCAGTTCTAAATAAAGAAGGATTTATAAAGTGTCTCTTGGTCTCTGTCTTTCTGTCATCTCTTTCTGTGGCAGATTCAAACCAACAACCAAACAGCTGGTTGCACAGGAAGCCCCGTGTTCTGTGTCCTTCTTCATAAAAGCTATTGTCTTCTAACAGGTGTAACCATGAGACATACCCTGAGTAAATAATTAATTAATGTTGCCATGTCCTTTCAGGCATTGGTCCTTCCCATAATGCACGGCTGTTTCTCTGTCCCCTGTAAGACAACCAGGCCCCTCCCCCATTCATCAGGCCCCACTTCCCTGTATTAGGCCACGCCTTCCCTGCATCAGGCCCCACTTCCTTGTATTATGCCCCGCCTTCATGCATCAGGCCCCAACTCCTTATATTATGCCCTGATATCAGGCCCCTCAATTTTGATATTAGGGTCCCCCTCCTTAAATCAGGCCCTACCTCCCTGTATCAGGCCCCACCTTCTTAAATTTGGCCCCGCCTCTCTGTATCAAGCCCCATCTCCTTATAATAAGCCCCACCTCCCCATGTTTGCACCCCTTCCTGTCTCAGGTCCCGCCCCCTGTCTCAGGTCCTGCCCCCTGTCTCAGGTCCCGCCCTCTGTCTCATGTCCCGCCCCCTGTCTCAGGTCCTGCCCCCTGTCCCGTGTCCCGCCCCCTGTTTCATGTCCCGCCCCCTGTCTCAGGTCCCGCCCCCTGTCCCGTGTCCCGCCCCCTCTCTCATGTCCCGCCCCCTGTCTCAGGTCCCACCCCCTCTAGTATGCAATATGAGCAGTGCCTGCAGTCTGCACAGCCGCCTGTATGAAGAGTCGACAAGACAATATGCAGTTCTAAATAAAGAAGGATTTATAAAGTGTCTCTTGGTCTCTGTCTTTCTGTCATCTCTTTCTGTGGCAGATTCAAACCAACAACCAAACAGCTGGTTGCACAGGAAGCCCCGTGTTCTGTGACCAGATACATATGTTAACGACACACACACAGGTACACAGGTACGATTTCTGGCTCGTGAAAAGCCTCGAAAGAAATTTGAAAACGCCACCACAACCTCACAGGCTTGGGGAGAATGGTATGCTCCAGAGGGCTGGAGGCTGGAGAGCTGGATGTGTTCTGATGAGTCTGTCAGCAGCCAACACCCCTTCAGCCCTGCCCGCCGGGTGTCATTTCACACAGGGCGTGGCCTACCACTGTTCCAACTGTACACCGTGAGTGTGTGTGTGTGTTCTGGGACGTGTTGTGCGAGCACTTGTGTTTGCGTGTGTGTATCTGTATGTGTCTGAGTATGTTTTGCGATTTTCCTGTTCATGTATGAGTGTGTGTGTGTATGTGTGTGTGTATCAGCCCATCCCTAGTCATGCCCCTGCTTGCTCTGTGATTCCATCTCAGGGAGAGAGCGGAGCCGTCAGACTGGCTGAGTGAGTACGCTCCAAAGGTCTTCCTGGAGCTGTTTATAGGAGCAACAAAACACTCCCGTGACTATCCAGTTCCACTATCATACTAAGACATGGACTACAATGTTGCTGAGGGCAACAGGAAGAAAGGTTTTCCCCACTTCCTGTCCAGAATAGGACCCCTGTGACACTATCGTCTTTGTCTGTCTTATATGTCCTGACTCAGACAACATGAGTTCTCAGACATACCTACCTGGCTGATAATTGACCTGTGTGTGTATTTAGTGTGTGTGGTGTGACTATTATGGTCTGGTGTATTTCCCAACCAGAAGCCCAACAAAGCGCAGATAGAAATGTGTTTCGAAATGATGCTTCCAAAGCGTGTTCCCAGACTACGTTCCTGGAGCGTGTTCCTTGTACATGCAGGCCTCTCACCCCCCCCCCCCCCCCCGCCAACCCAACTGGCAGCCCTTGTCCGGGCCGGGCCACGTTGCCGTGGTTACAGGGATAGGCCGGCGCACGTTGACGGCGCACCACACCCCCGCCTTCAGGTGTGTCGCCCGTAACAGCTCACCTGCTCAGCCGCCGTCCTCAGCCTGTCTGGATGGAAGCTTCTCTCTCACCTGAACTCGTCGATCCAGAAGGCACGGTTTCCACGGAGACGAGACCTCCGTAGGGTACGACCAGACAGACCCCACAGCCCGAAGCCCAGAGAGGTAAAACCACCAAAGGTTTCTTGTTCTCTACCGGAAGTCACATGGCTCCCAGCAGTTGATTGTGTCACTGCAATGTTGTGGTTTTGAATGTCCGAAAATACAGTAAGTCATTTCCTTAAGCTGTGAGAAATGGTTGAACATTTGTAGATGACAGGAATTTGACTTTGAAAACATATATGGCCGTGTTGTTGCTGTTGTTAAGCTTTGTGTGTGGAAGGTTCAAGACCACAGGAGTGTCTGTAACCTGTCTTCTCAGGGGAGAACATTGACACCTCAAGGCCACAGGGGGGCAGCAGAGATAGCGTCTGTGATTGTAAATACTTTTCTTCAGATCAGACAGGAAAGTACAACAACAGCCACAACCAAAGCGTCCCCATGGAGACCGGCGGACAGGCCGAGCACAAGGACGAGGAGGACACTTCCAGGTTAGAGGTCGATCCCCATAGCAACGTACCGGATCATCAGATCAACTAACTCAAAACAAAGACTGTGTTATGTTCAGACTGTGTTGTGATGATCAGTTCATAACACCGTCTGTAGTCTTTTGACGTACCCTCTGATGACCAGTGATCCTGTCTCTCTCCCGGTCCACACCTGCTCAGTACTGCTTCCAGTACGTCAGATGAAGACTTGTCAGATGAGACCTTGGAGAGGAGCACCAGGGCAGCAGGGACGAAGCCAGGTAGTGACACGCACTCTGGCAGTCTGACCTCCAGACCCCTGACATCTGCTCATGTTTGTCTATTGAAAAACATATTTGTATCTCAATGAAAGATTTGATGGCATAACCAACTGATGAAATGTCAGTGTAAAAAAAGACATCAGCTACAAGGGAAAACGTAAACTGTCTGTATCGGTAAATAAACAAATGAGACAAACTGTCCGGTTTCATCCACGCTAGCCTTGATCTGAGGTCAAATAAATACAAATACATAGTGAATAATACAGAGGAAAGGTAAATATTGATGATGTCATGGTATGAAGCCCAGATGAACACTGATGATGTCATCGTAGCCCCTCCCAATAGCCTTGCGCTGGGGTCAGAACCCAGGAAGCGCCGCTTGATGGCCCCGGCTCTCAGCCTATCACTGGGCAGGAGTGAGTCCGTCGTCTCGGAGGAATTCCTGTCGGCCGCCATCTCACCCTCCATCGACGAGGAAGGAGACCTAGCGTTGGACCTCGACCTGGACGCCATGGAAACGCCCTCGGACAGCGAGTCCCTCCACTTCCCCTCCCATGACCTGGACCTGGAGGGTAAGGAGGGGGGTGGGGACGGGTCAGAGGTCAGTCTGGATAAAGGCCAGACTCCGTTCGCGACCTCTTTTCCTCATGGACATTTGATCAAACATGGACAATCATCATCAACTCCTCCTCCTCTCCTTCTCCACCTCTTCTTCTTTCCTCCTCTTCTCCTCCTCCTGTCCGCCTCTTCCTACTTCTAATCTCCCGCTCCTCCACCTCTTCCTCTCCTTCACCTCTCCCCCTCAACCTCTCCTCCTCCCCTCCAGATGACTTCCACAGGCTGGGCGTGGCCACGGGTCGTCCCAGGGTGCGTTCGCCAGTGGCGGGGCCGGAGGGCTCTGAGGTGGGGTCCCTGGAGCAGGACCAGACTGACAGCCAGGGCACCAGGTGGCGCTGTTTCACCACGGGAGACCCTCCTCAGAAGAACCGGGTCAACATGAGCGTCCTGGAGCCCTACCTGAGGGTGCTATCCCACGGAGGTCAGCACTGGGTCTTAGTGCCCTACCGTTTTACAGCAGGGCTGGGTCTGGCCTATACTGTTGGCCCTGGGGGGGGGATGAGTGTGTGTGTTTGTGTTTTTTTGTGTTTGTCTGTCAAGCTGTGTATTGTTGGGTGTGTGTTGTGTCTGGGCTAGATCCGAATACACAACAAGCCTTCACTTTCCAGAACCAGGAGTGTTCTGTCCACCTTTCACATGCTCCTCTGGGTCGCCCTCCAGGTTACCATGAAGACGGGCCAGATGACATCATCGTCTTCTCCTCCTGCTATCTCCCTGACAACAGCGTAGAGAACTACCAGTACGTCATGGATAACCTCTTCAGGTACGCCTCGCTCTCTTTCTCTCTCTACTTCTCTTTCTGTTTGGCTCTCTTTCACTACCTCTCTCTCTCTTTATCTCTCGTTATCTCTATCCTCACACACACAAAACACAACCACTAATAGTATATTAATGATTAACAGACTTGTTTCCAGATATCAATGTACAGCCTTGGCTATAAGTTTTGGCAATGACAAATGTTGTGTTTTGCAAAGTTTGCTGGTTCAGTATTGGAGGAAAAAGTTTTCACGTGTTTCTATAGAATAAAGGAATACTATAAGGCACATTTCATATTTTTTTAAGCTTTTTTGGGGGCGAACATTTTCAATATATGCAAATAGTCCCCTCTTTTACAGCAATCAATCTGCTCTTAAAATCCAATCAGAATGATATAGTGATTTCACCTGGCTAGAACTGGTTCACACGTCCCCCTGTGCTGATGATATGACTTACTGAAATTATGTTAGCAGTCATTTTATGCCGAGGCCCAGCAAGCTTTGCAAACACAAAATGTATGTCGCTCCCAATACTTTTGGCCACGGCTGTAATCAAAATATCACATTTGAATCCCAGTGTCCTGGGTATAGAGATGTACATGGTTCTAATCTCCGTGGGTCCAATTATATGATGGAAATGGTTTGACAACACATTCAGCAATAAGATATTACATTAAAGTTACATTAACTACCATGTTACTGTATAGCAGCACTTTATTTGGGGGATTTGGAGGATTTGGGGCTAATTTGGGCTTTCCAGGGGGAAGTGCATGTCAACACTCATCTTCTATTAACGTGAATCTTCAACTGCCTCTTTACAACATCCACTTACCCCTGACACCCCTCCCAGAAACTCTGCCTCCTTACACTTTCGTACTTTCGACCTAAACCGCAAACACTGAATACCATTTAATTACATTTCAATTCCCATGTAGCTACAATGTTGTTACTATACAGGTGTATTGTTGTGTGGTTACCGTCACATGACATCTAACGGTTGCAGGTACGTGATTGGCACGTTGGAGCTCATGGTGTCTCAGGATTACGTTATCGTCTACCTGTGTGCTCTGACCCAGAGGAACAAGCTGCCCGCCATTGGCTGGCTCAGAGAATGCTACACCGCTATCGACCGCAGGTAGGATCTCATTGGACGGCTGAGGGACAAGGTAGGCTGTGATTGGTTGGCTGTATCCATTGAGAAGATGCTTGATGTGACTGGCATTGGGTCAGAGACAAGGACGTACCGGTATGCTCTGATAGGCTGACGCAAGGTTTGCTGAGTTGTCTAAACCACTTCCTGTCTGTTGTCTGAGAGGCCCCTGGAGGATGGGGAGGGTGAACCCTTACTCAGCGTTTTGGATGAGGTCACACAGGCAGTTAGGGAAGACGAAGCTCTCTAGAAGGAGGAACCTCTGACAGACTGACTGACCGTGTGTGTGTGGAGCATGTGTGTATCTGTGGAGTGTAGGTATATCTCTGTGTCAGTGTGTGTGTGTGTGTAGTGTGTGTGTGCTGCTACTCAGCATTTCTTGGATGTTCCCAGGCTCAGGAAGAACTTGAAAGCTCTGTATGTGGTCCATCCCACCTGGTACATCAAGGCCCTCATCACCATCATCAAACCCTTCCTCAGGTCTGGACCATCACTATCACCATCACCACCCTCATCATCACCATCACCATCATCGTTATCGTGCATCTGTATTATTCTGTCGTTCATACATCTCCCCTCCCCTCCCCTCCCCTCCTCGCCCCGCCCCTCCCATCCCCTCCCCTCCTCCTCACCTCTTCTCCCCTCCCCTCCCCTCCCCTCCCCTCCCCTCCTCTCCTCTCCTCTCCTCTCCTCTCCTCTCCTCTCCTCTCCTCTCCTCTCCTCTCCTCTCCTCTCCTCTCCTCTCCCCTCCCCTCCCCTCCCCCCCTCCCCTCCCCTCCCCCCCTCCCCTCCCCTCCCCTCTTTTCTCCTCTCCTCCCCTCCCCTCCCCTCAGCTCTAAGTTCAGCAGGAAGCTCCAGTTCGTCTCCAGTCTGGAAGATCTCTCCCAGCACGTCCCCACAGAGGGGCTGCAGATCCCAGACGGTGTCCGACAGTGAGTATCCCTCCTTCCCTCCCCCTCCATCCCCCTTCCCTCCCCCTCTCCTTCCCTCCCCCTCCTTATCCCTAACCGCTAAGACCCAACCCTAACCCAGACTAACCCTAACCCTGTCCCCCAAATCCCAACCATAACCCCTTACCCCTAACCCATAACCCCTATCCCCAAACCCCACCCCTAAACCATGACCCTAACCCAAGACCCAACCACTAACCCCTGACCCTAAAGATAGTGTCTAACATTGACCCCTGAACCCTAAACCCTGAACCCTAACAGGCTGTGCTCTCTGCTCTCTCAGGTTTGATAAAAGCATGAGCAGGTGATGCTGGACACCCGTGCAATCAGGAACAGTCACACAAAATGGTAGATGGAATCGCCCACCTCTGACAGCCAATCCGATGGCAGGACACATGGCCGACAACCAGTATCATAAGTCCAATGTCTACAGAGGCTGGTCCCTCCTGCTTTCAGCTCGTACTTAGAAGACCCCTCCCCTTCCGCTTCAAACATTCATTATATAAGTTCCAATATGGCTGTCGTTACCATGGCATCGGCCTGGCAGAGTAAACAGGTTCCTACCTGAGGTTCCTCTTGTTCCTACCCGGTAAGAGTCTGATAAGAGGTGCAGAAACAGCCCATGTGTTCTGATTGGTTCAGGTGCACTTTTTCCTGGCAGTTCTGTCGTTGTTTTCATGTTCTATCTTTTTCATCTTCTGATATCTGTTATCTTCAGACTGAATGTGACAGACAGTTCCTAGTTTGGGCAACCGACAACGCATTTTTTCTTTTGTACAGTCTCTTTTCTTCGGTCTCTCCATCACAGTCTTTCTTTAGATCTTAGTCTTTTACGGTCTCTGTAATACTCACCTGAGGAGGGAGCGGCATTTCAGTTCCTTGTAAAGGCGTCTCGCAAACAGAGATAACTTATCTCAATGTGATTAAGCTGTATAAAAAAATAAATGTTTAATAAACTGTCCACTCTTTGTAGTCTGACACTGTTTCACGAAAGTCACCCTTTGGAAACATGACATCACTTATGAATCCAAGAAACGTGTTGGTTTCTTACATATCTATCTGGTTGTTCCACTCCATATTTAGGGAAGGGTTGTGCTGGCGTAGCACATTAGCGTTCACAATTTATAGATTTTTCTTCAACAAATACGCTGTTGTTTGTCTACTTTAGTACTGAAAGTGTGTGTCCTCTGAAGAGGGGGGAGGGCGGTGGGCATCAACGAAAAGAACGACTAATACTATCTTCCTTCTCACGGACGTCTTTATCGTCCTTGTGTTTATGTCTCGGACAACAAACAACTGGAAATAAAAGCCCAGCCTCTTCTCCGATGAAGTGGCCTATGAATAGCGACCTGTTCCTTGGTAAGCGGTTGCAGCGTATGAATTAATGCCTTTGTTTGGTCCTGCACTGCACGTCACAGGCTGTAGCTGGTGCTTGGTTGCCACACACACACACACACACACACAGGTTGTTTTTCCAGAGTGTGTGAAAATGGATTGTTGTTGTTGTGAGGTGCTCTGAGGAATGAGGAGTGGCTGTTTGGCTCCTCACCTCGCTCTTCATCAAGACAGGGCAGCGAGGGGGAGACGGGGGGGGAGGTATGGATGAAGGGGGAGTGGGTGAGAGGGGATGGAGCGAGAGGCGGAGAAGACAGAGACTAGAGGGCGAGTACGAGGGTTGGAGGGATGGGGAGAGAGGAAAAGAGACAGAGAGAGGGGTAGAAGGAGAGAGCGAAGAGAGGAGGGAGAGAGAGGGAGAGAGAGGGGGGGAGGTTCATGTGTGAACCTCCCAGGCGAACAGGAAACGGACCCTGACAGAGAAAGGAAGTGAGGTAGCAGTGCGGAAACTCAATAAACAGGAAGACAGAACAGAGGCTGAAGTGTGAGGCTGGGACCTGCACTCTATTTATCCAGGACCGACATGCACACACAGTCGTTTACGGTTATTGGACTTGGCATGTCATGCAGTTCCGTGTTGAGTTTGGTCACTTAAAACTCTGTGTTGTGAGACTGCAGAGAGGTGAGCTAAGTGTTGCTGCTGTGGCCTGTGCTCAGTCAGTCAACCAGCCAGCCAGTCACTCAGCCAGCCAACAAAGCAGTAAAGAAGCTAGCCAGTCAGGACACCAGACTCAGGTTGTGCATGAAAGTATGGAGCTGGAGAGGGCTGTATAGTTATGTATGAACGTTGTGTTTTAACCTGCTTGGTGCTGGCGGAGGCTGACAGAACCTGTGATCTGGTTCCAGAGCTGATGTTATCTCCCAGCAGCCCTGGCTGTAATCAAGCAGCACAATGGGCCTCAGATTTCCTTCATGAAGCCCTCAGAGGTTTCACTGCCCTCTGCCAAGGACAGACCCTGGTTGTGTGTGTGTGTGTGTGCGGTGCTGGACCATGCCCAGTGGTTTATATAGGAACTAAGTCCATTGTTAAGGAGGAAGTGGAGTGTTTTGGAAGGTTTAATTTCCTCTTAAAGCAGAGAGAGAGAGCACCTTTGTATTAATAAAGAACTGAGAAAAACCCCTTCAACATTTCTATGCACAACACGTGTGCATGTGTGTGTGTGTTTCAGTGATGAGCTTCGAAAAAACAGATGAAAAGAAGTCAGACAAACACACACCTACATAAAACATGACTTGTATTTTCAGAAGCAGGTAAAAAGACTCAACGCAGTCTGTGACAGTTCAGAGACAGTTCAGACCCTCCATCCTCAACTCTGGGAGCTGAGGAAACAGACTTCCGGGTTGCAGGACTGTGACATATAGTTGCCATAACAACACCAGCAAGATGGAGACAGATAGCCTGGTCCCAGTAGCGTGTCCGTTAAGATTATGGAACATCCCTGGACTAGACCAAGACAAGGAATGTGATAACACAACCCAGCCTCGTGTCTAGACTTGGAAAGAGATGAAACCTGGGAAGTCTTCGGTCAAGGAAAACATGTACACAAAATATAAAAAACATCTAAAACCAAAAAATTCATTCCTACTGTTCAGTCAAGTCAAATAACTGTTCACTGAACAGTGGAAATAAACAATAAAAACAAATACACTTCAAAAATACAAAGCCGGCATTCGTTGTGAACTTGCAGAAGAGCGTCTAAATCTAATACTAAAGAGAGAGATCGAGATCTAACAGACGGTCCAATCAGAGACCAGAAGGCCAGGGGCCATGAAACACAGTCACCCTATCATGTACTACATCTGGCGGTCCCTCCCAACCTCACTGGTCCGCCGGGTTCACCAGAGGAATCACAAACAAGCCCCCACCCCCCCTGCCAACAGACTCTCCGGAAGCGGTGTTTCTCAAACCCTGCTGTTTCTTACAGTAGGTTGTCATAGAGACGGCTGGTCTCTGTGACCTGTCCAAGGGGGTCACGTGACAGGGGGCCGGTCTCCAGGGTCATATGACTCAGACGGGAAGAGCTCCAATGGACTGTAGTTCAGGGCGGGGGAGGGATATTACAGTTGTCTGTTAAGAACGATCCTATGTGATCAAAACGGAAGGCTGACAGTCTGATAATCGAGAACTGCTATCCAGGGCAGGCATGTGTCTAATTGAGGCTCATCGTGTTTACGCATGTATGAGAGAGAGAGTGACGGACACACAGAGCCAACTCGCGTCCACCACCCAGGTCTCCTCTAAACCTGTTACTCAATGGATTCTAGGTGGAGCAGAGCGTGATGCCATATCCTGTCCCTGCATTGAGCAACACACACACATCCAACAGCAGCAGTCTATCAATCGGCCATGTAGCACAACACTGATGTGTTGCCATGCTGCGAGAGAGGGGCAGTGTGAAACGTCTGGACGTCTTCTGGATGGTTCCGCTGGATTAGGTAGGACGGCACCATGTAGTCTAGAGGGAAGAACACAATCCTGGGATACAGAGTCCATGGGGAAGAACAGGATGCTGGGATATAGAGTCCATGGGCAGAACAGGATGCTGGGTTATAAGAGTCCATGGGCAGAACAGGATGCTGGTATATAGAGTCCAGGGGCTGATGTGATGAGGCTGGGACTGGGGATCAGGCTAGGGCAGGAGCTTGGAGGCTAGGAGTGGGGGTGAGGCTGGAACTGGGGGTGAGGCTAGTGCTGAGGATGGGAAAGGGGATGAGACTGGTTCTAGAGGTTTGAGTGGGGATGAGGCCGGGACAGGAATGGTGGTCCTAAGTGCTCTCTGTGCAGGAGGGGGGACAGGCTTGCTTGATGCTTGACCAAAGGCCAAGGGTCAGGGGTCAGAGAAGAGGGGCCAGGGGTCATCAGGTGAGGCTCTGGTTGGGCTGTGCTCCTGAAACAACAGGAAATCGTGTCAGACAGGAAGGTTACTGCACAAGAAGTTTAACAACAAAACCAGCCCCTCTTCGTCAACTGAACGAGGAGAGATGGAGGCGCGGAGAGACTGAGAAAGCGTCACGGTCAGACTGCGTTGTCAACACTCAACAGGAAGTGAGAAAGATCCCGAGACGGCAAAACCACGCATCTGAACACCCAGCCGGCTTCTGAAACAAACTAACTTCCCAGTTGGAGTCAACTGACTCATCTGACTGGTCTCCATGGCGTTTACGGCCAGACGCTGGTCAGAACCCTGACCTCATCCTGCTCTCCTTCTGACGCCAGGTAAACACTGGAAAGCACCCCTCACATGACAGGAAATGGGCTTCGACATTCTATATGAACATGTTCTGAGCTCCTTTTGTTATGAATGCTGTTTGAGTGTGTGTGTGTGTTCTCACCAGCTATAAGAGGCTGTTCCTGCCGTTGATGCTAGGTCCTTTAGACCTCATCTGTTCCTGGACTGGTCCTGACTGGAAAAACAGGAAACACACACGTTACATGACCACAACCTGCTCAAACTCCCTGGAAACTCTCTGGACTGAGTCAGACCAGGCCAGGCCAGACAGAACCAGGCCAGACAGACAGAACCAGGCCAGACAGAACCAGGCCAGACCAGGAAAGGCCAGTGAAGCTACAATGACAACATGCCATAACCAGGGTGATGGTCTGTGGTCTATGTAGATCGATCTAACCCCGGCCCCTCCTCCAGGTCACCCCTCCTGTCTGTCTGGGGGGGGCGGGGGAGGGGGGGGGTGTCGCCAGGGCTCTGGGAGGGGGAGGGGGGGGACAGGAAGAAGTGACCATAGTCACTTCCTGTGCTTGGTGACAGAGGGGATCCTCTGTGATCAATGACACACACACACACAGAGGGTCTTTCATGCGTCTGTCAAGGCCTGCAGCTGGGTCTGTGTGTCGGCCCAAGTCTTCATCTCAGAGAGACACAGAGAGAGACAGAGAGAGAGAGGACACGTTCCCGACCGTGCTTCCCTTCCTAAGTGACATGGCTCAGTCCTCCCCCATATGACCTGGTCGGAAGGTAGGCAACAAGGAAACAAGGTAGGAGACAAGTTCCTGGAGTGAAGGATATGTCCTTAACGGACGGATGTTATTGCTGGGAGGGGGGGTATGGAAGTGTGTGTGTGTGTGTGTGTGTGCACGCGGTCTGAGGGCTGGTACAGACTAGGCCTTGTTCCTCAGTGGGCCTGCAGGTGGCTGGATGGAGGAGGGAGAGAGGGATAGTGAATCCTAATGATTTCCCCGACTCACTGAGTTGAAGGAACGGTCAGGGTCTCGTGACAGCACGTAGTCCTCACATCTCCATCACTCACAGAGCGTGAGGGCGAGCGAGGGAGCGTGGGGAGAGAGAGAGTGAGGGAAGAGGGTCTGAGGGGAACGTGAGGAGGAGTGAGGCAGGGTGTGAGGGGTGTGTGTGTGTGTGTGAGGATGTGAGGGAGAGTGTATGTGTGTGAGGATGTGTGGGAGGGATGTGTGGGGGTGTGTGAATATGTGTGTGAGGGTACATACAGGGGGCAGTCCTTCGGCCATCTCCCCAGAGCCGATGTGAGTGAGGTGCATGAAGTTGGTGGGCTCTCCGATCATGGTGCGGTCAATCTTCCTCCTCTTCCTCTTCTGGAAACGCAGCACACATTCAGGGTCAGAGGTCACGCAGCAACATGCTTTAACTGTGAAGACACCTACTAAGACGAAGCTGAGGAAAACACCTGGTATACCAGCTTGTTTAAGGTTGTTGTTTTTACTAAGGTGTGACTGACATATCCTGTATGCTGCTGGAGGACAAGGAAGGGGTGGGTTTTTTGTGTGCGCATGCGTTGGTGTGTGTGTGTGTGTGTGCGCGTGTTCAAGCAAGAGAACATGGGCGTCTTTCTGCCATGAGGTCATGAGCTACTGAGGATGTGTTGATGCATGTCCACATACTCTCTGACTAACACACACACACATATTTCAACATAGTCATATATAAACCCATATCACTGCTGCATGACACGTTGTTTCTCTACACTCTGAAGTTGATTTGCAGCTAAGACCAAAACACGGTTCTATCTGAGGAACTTCCAGACCGGGGTCCTCAGAAACACATTAAGCCGAGCTGGAAGGAGAACCAGAGAAGTGTTCTGGAAGCGGTCCCGGAGTTCTAGCACGTCTTGGCCACCATTGGAGAAAAACCATTCTGTTTCCAGAAGCTGCTGTACTTTCCCTACTCCAGTACTCCAGTATGGGCCAGGGAGAACACAACATTAGAGATAACTTCTTAAAGAAACAAAGTGCAGTCTTACTTCATCCTATGCCAGCTTGCCAAGAAAAAGATACTTTAAAACATGTTCTAAACTGTCTCTGGTGTTCATCCAACAAGCGTAGAACCCAACTCTACCTTACCTTTATATCAAACAGTAAAACATGCAAACTTGCATCTTGCTTTGATTTAAAACGTTAGAATATACTGACAACTATTCTGCTTTGATGTAAAACATGTTAACAACTATCAAGCCCTGATAAAACATTAGAATGCGTGAACAACCCTAGCCTTCCCTGATAAAACAATAGAACAATTCTATCCTGCCCAGCTAAAACACCCAACCCAAATGCTAACATGCTAACAATGGCGTCATGTTTTGATATAAAACATACCAAGATGCTAGTAACTCTAGTCTTACTGCTAACATGCTAATAGCATCCTGCTCAACTGGGCGGCACCCACAGTGATGGTACGCCAGCCATGCATGACATCAGTCACAGCTAAACAACTCAACACTGCCCATAACTCAACACTAACCCCACCAAGAACCTAACCCCACCAAGACCTAACCCCACCCAGAACCTAACCCCGCCCAGAACCTAACCCCGCCCAGAACCTAACCCCACCAAGAACCTAACCCCGCCAAGAACCTAACCCCGCCAAGAACCTAACCCCGCCAAGAACCTAACCCCGCCAAGAACCTAACCCCGCCCAGCACCTAACCCCGCCCAGCACCTAACCCCGCCCAGAACCTAACCCCACCCAGAACCTAACCCCGCCCAGAACCTAACCCCGCCCAGAACCTAACCCCGCCCAGAACCTAACCCCGCCCAGAACCTAACCCCGCCCAGAACCTAACCCCACCAAGAAGCCAACCCTGCCCTTACATGGAGGACCAGTGAAGATGGAGGACTGGGAGACAGGCGGCCCTGAAGAAGCTGAGGCTCTGGGACATCGGCTAGCTGAGAGATGGGCGGTCATCTACGTGTGTGTATGTGTGTGTGTGTGTGTGTTTTACGCTGCCTTCCACACAGGAAAAAATTAATAAAACCTGTCTCCGAGCAACTTATTCTGGGTGATGCCATTAGTGAGAGTTGCCTTATGTTAAGTAATGACATGCAGACCCTCTGTACTGGTGTGGGTGTGTGTGTGTGTGTTTGAGTGTAGGGTGCTCATGAGAACGCTCTGGCAGGGACCCTGTACTGTTCTTTATTAGCTAGAACCTCGTTATAAAGTCTTTAGGAACACTCGTAAAAACGCTGGGCCAACATGTTCACTCCAGATGGAGAACAAACTCTTCCCACCAACTCACCCTGATCCAGCCCAGGACTGCCAGTTCTGCCCTAGCTCTAACCCCAGCCCCAACCCAAGCCCCAACCCCAGCCCCAACCCCAACCCCAGCCCCAACCCTAGCCCCAACCCTAGCCCCAACCCTAGCTTCAGCCATGTTTTACTCTCAACTGCTTTTCTGTACGTGTGTGCGTGTGTGTGAATGTATGCATTAGAACACGTGCATGTTTATTAGAAGCGGCGTCTCTGTGTATTGTTGCTGCCCACAATAGAACAAACACAGACCCTAAAAATAAAGGAGGGGAAGAAGGGATGGAAGAGAGGGTCCCTTGGGGCCTAGAGCCAGCACACTCCCTCTCTGTGTCTCTCTGTGTGTCTCTCTGTGTGTCTCTCTGTGTGTCTCTCTCTGTGTCTCTCTCTGTGTCTCTCTCTGTGTGTCTCTCTCTGTGTCTCTCTCTGTGTCTCTCTCTGTGTCTCTCTGTGTGTCTCTCTGTGTGTCCCTGTGTCCCTCTCCTGAGCTGTGAGGTTGTTGGGGTGGGGGTCTGTCATTGTTGACTAGAGGGAACCGACACAGGCCCCAGTTACGCAACGCCTCAATCCCTGCCACACCATGACCCCTGAACCAGGAAGAGGCTTGGGTCAAGAAAAGAGAGAAAGGGAGAGAATGCGTGAAAATCTGTGTGTGTGTGTGTGTGTGTGTCTTACCGGAGGAGGCTTGGCCACCACACAGCAACCCATCTTGTGCCAGAAGTGGCTCATCCCCGGCCCCGACGCGTCCAGCCCCCTGCTCTCTGTCACCGCCCTGCAGGACCCCCTCTGTCCCTGCACCCTGGACTGGTCCTGGGGCATCCAGTTACGCCTGCCGTCCAGCCTTCGTCCTCCGTTCCCCCGGGCCCTGTCCCTCACAGTCTGCTCCAGGGAGTTCTCAGTCCAGATCCAGTCTCAGGGAAGATGTTCTGATGGCAGTCTCTGGTCCGTCCACACACACACACACACACACACACAGATCAGTTATTCAGGTGATCCGAACAGCCTTGGATGTCCCGAGGAAAAAGTTTTGTTTGAGCGTTCTGCATGTTTGCATTTTCTATCACATAGCTAGCTGGACAACTGAGGCAGCGTTTGCCGAGATGATAATCTTTCATGAAACTAGCTGAACAAGGCTGTGTGTGTGTGTGTTCCTGCTATGGAGGACTTTGCTCTTGCAGGGTTTACTAAGGTATCTCTGCCTGCCTGGCTACACCACTGGGGGCTACTTAGGCAGAGATTAGAGAACTGTAAAGTATTCTAGAACCATTAGAAACCTTACTGAACTGTATAGCGTTCTACAACCATTAGGAACCTTACAGAGCTGAGAAGGGTTCTAGAACCATTAGAAACTTTGCAGAACTGTGGAGACTGAGAAGCCAGTGAGGCTGGCTGAGGGATTCTCTACCCAGCAGACAGACCAGCCTCATGACCCATCTCCCCATGACTGCAACCACAGACAGGGAAACAAGGAGAGGGGGAGTAGGAGGAGGAGAAGGGAGGAGGGGGGAGGAAGGGGACGCACAAGAAGGCAGCTTAAATGCTTGTCCCGTGAGGTAAGGATTAACGGAAACTCCCGCTCTTAACGGGACGCTCCTCATCCAGTATAAATAAACTAGGCTCCCTGGAGAAGCTGGCCAGACCGGGTCAGTCCACTTTAGGGAGCCCCCTCTTGACCCTCCACCCACAACTGTGGACCAGGATGGTGCGGTCCAACTGGCTGGGGAAGGCCAGAGAGTTCGACTCTGTCCCTGCTGACGTCACGAAATACAGACGGGTAGAAAGAGTGAGTCAGGGTGCCGGCCACTCTGGATCAGGTCTGTGAGACAGAGGTTCTCTAGATGAACTTTGTATAACACACAGACAGACCCTGTACTCTCTGAACTCATGATCAGCCGGTGATCAGCTGTTATCAGACTTTGGTGAGGGCAGGGGGGCAAGGTAAGAACAGACTACAATGGCAGCTCTGTCAACTCACAATCTTCTGCTTCAGCTCATGTGTGTGTCATATATGATGTTGCTCACACACACAAACACACCCACAGCCTTCCAGTGAGCAGGCTTTGAAGGCTAAAGTACCTCAGTCTCGTAGCTAACAGCTCCCCAAACACATTAGCATGAGGCTTTGTATTTAAACGAGACACTTGGCCTGACCAATGAGAAGTTTGTCTTTTTGAGAGATGCACCATTTTAGCACAAACTTGAATGGTTTCGTAGTCCACACAAACTTAAAATGGGGCTAGTAGTCCACACCTGCAGTTTAGCACGATGATTCAAGCCCACAAGCTATACTCTGCAGCTAAGCTAATACAAGCACCAACACAAGTGTTAAACCCTGAATATTACACTGTGTTCATCCATATAAGGCATTGTTCTGAGCTTTTTGATATCCAAAACACCATGAGTCATGGTCAAGATCTGTGTTGCCCAGCCCTGTTCTTGGAGAGCTAGCAAGCATCCATGTAGACTTCTCTTCAACCTTAATCGAGCACACCTTTCTCATAATGAGCTGGTTGCTAAGCATGAATCATGTTAAAAACAACTGGGGTTGGAATGTACACCTACAGGAGGGTATCTCTCCAGGAGCAGGGTTGGAATAGGCTATGTGACTGGGGAGGAGGAGGGTTCACAATGGGCCCTTTAATGCAAGGTCTCTAGGTGGGAATGCTGGTTAACGGCACCTTTAAAATCATGGCAGGTGTTAGAGTTACACCAACCCCTTGGAAAACAGGCGCAGGAGCAGGACACGGATCGGGCAAGACTGCATGGGGAAAGTTTGGGATTAAATAACGAAAACAATGAATTGGTGTGTGTGTGATGGTGATCTGCAGGCCTTACAGCAGAACTCAGACCTGTAGGGCCTGTAGAAAGAGCCTGATGTGCATAGCTGTCTAAACATAAGTGGTTACAAAGGGGAAGCACAGCATTGAGACATGCAGATTCACGTACAGACACCCCAATGCAGTCATTATGACTCAATGCTGCTGACTTTTCATTTTGGTCTATTGTGTGTATAGACAGTAACCTAGGGACTTCCAGAAAAGCAGGAGGTGATATCCCTTCGCGTGACCCTCCGACGACCTGTTAAAGAGCCAAGGTCTTCATGAAGACTCCCAACATCATGTGTGGTGTACAGTATAGCAACCATAACTAGACCCGATAGTGGGAAAACCAAAACTAGTTATAGCTCTCAAAGAGCAAAATGGAGACACACACAATTACTAACCCTAACTAAAAACGGATCTTCCTGACATAGACCAGACCACAATGATGACTATCCTGCTGTAGCCGCGGGGCTTCCTTTCAGAGGCTTTGAAACCCGCAATATGTAACCGTCGAGAGGGTTTGTCACGTCATACATGGACTATGTAATTTGGCACAGAACTTGTGACAGTATCTTAAAACACAAATGGTTCTACAATAGAGAAGTTCCACTATATACGCACATGTTCTTCTCTGAATGTAACTCTGCCGTACAAGGCAACAGCTTTTGAATTGGGTTTTAAATTGTGCAACTCAGAAGTATGTTGTATAAATATATAGGCCTATTTTACAGCAGTGTTTGCTATGTGGCCAGATCGCGGTAGCCTAGTGTTTTAGATTGGATCCCATCGGACACAATGGAGTCAAATACTTACCAATATCCCTCAAGGCAAATGAGAATAGTATCACTCATGACCGCATTGTATGGATCTCCGAGAGCAAAGTTAATTCAAACATGTCACCATAAGGATCTTCATACACAATTCCCGAGTCATGAAACGTAGCCCACTTTCTAGGGTAGCTTATAATCAAGTGAGCAAACTGATGTTGGAAATACCGGAGAAAGAATAATGAACTTCTGAGACTTGTTGTAGCATATGAAACTAAATCAGTAGTAGGGGTTTCCAGGGAATAAAACTGCTCATTTAAAGCGTTTTGACTCAACACTAACCATGCGCTCTGCCTGTCTGATAACTGCCGACCGTCTCATTCAATTAATCTCATATTTGAAACTTTGTTGCTAACCTCGATGAATAGAGAAATTGGCGGCTAACTCACCTCCGGTTTAGTAAAGAGTCCAAACTACTTTTATGGAACAGCAGTGAAAGTATCCGTTTGACATCTAAACTCCTCCAAAGTCCAACGCACTGAAGCTGTTTAACGCCGTGTTTGAGGTGTGGTTCTATTTTCTGTCTTACAATGAGGAAATTGTTGGCTTTTACACCGCTCAGACCTCGGGAAACTTTCTCACCCGTTAAAGTCAAACAGCACCCCTTATGGGCTAAGATGCACTCCGAGTCTTGCAATTACAATAATATAAGAAGTGTTTCTACCGCCATCTCCTGGAGTTATATTATATATATTTGCTGCCTGTTTTTTGGTGTTTCATAAACGGATGTGCTGGATTGAAATGTTGAAACAAAACTACTTTAAATGGGGTTAAAAGCTTTAAATAGCTTATAATTATTATTTTTTGTTTGTTTGTTAGATGAGAGTAAAATTCTGATATAGATTTTCGTTGTTGTGGTTTGCTACAGAGTAGGCCTAACTAATTCAAATCCATCATATAATCAAAGACCGGTCTGTGCACTTGCTTGCGTGTGTATTTGTGTATGCGTGTGTGTGCGTGTGTGTTGGTGTGTGAGTGTGTGTGTGTGTGTGTGTGTGTGTGTGTGGGAGTGGCTGCCCCTCACTGAAAAAAGCCGGCTGGTGAGCGAGCTTTACAGTTCCTACAGTCGACAGCACGAGCACAACTTAAGACGTCTTTGTCACCCCAAGGCGATTTAAGAGAACGAGGTTTTTGTTAACAGTCTTTTAACTGCCACCGATTAAGGTAAATCTATTTCTATATGTTTTAGATGCATGGCCACCATGTTCAGCGTGCGTGTGTGTCCGTTTTGCCTATGGTGATGATGCACAATGCACCTGCACCCGATCCACAGCGATATGAAATGCAACAACGGTCGATTCGTTTTTAGTCTTGAAATAAAAAATTTAGCCAGGTTTAACGCAAATGGCTGCATGTTCTTCTCTGTGTTGATCTAATTGTATTCAGGTTCTATCTCCAAACAAACACTGAAGGATAGGCTATAGCGTGTGTTTGAAACAGGGTTTTAGCTTTGCCTGACTCACCAGTTACTTCAGTAACCAATCATCAACGGCTCTGTCTTAATGATAATCGTGTGATAAAATAAATGCGTTTCATGTCGTTGTCCGGTGACAATCCCTGTCACATTTTGTCAGATATATTTAGGGCCGTGTGACCCAATTGCTCAAACGGGTCGTCATCGACTGCGCAGATGTCATGCTGCAGAAGCAGGTTAACAGGAATTGAATCTATATTTACGGGATTGAACGGAAGGGCATATGGGTCCTAATATAAAACTAATGGTCATCTCTGGAAGCCCAGGGGCGTCGCCTCACGCGCTCCATCCTCACAACCCGTTTTAATGCATACGTCATCCCGGTGGATAGTCTGTTTTGTGAGGGCGTGGTAGGGCCCGATGGATAAGGCTTCATGAGAATAATCAACCATTACAGATTTATGCCTAAACATAGATGTTTCAACATTCACTCTACCATGTCCGCGAAATGTCGCGGATAAAATGTGTCTTTATATAGAATCATGATGCGGACACGATGGGAAACCATGAATCATGAGTGTTTCAAGTTAAGTGCAGATAAAGCGATTGTATAACAGTAAGCTAGTAAACCCAATTTTCTTTGAGTTTTTTCTTGTCTTCTCTGAAGGTTTCAGTTGGGCTGCTCAGTGGGCTAATGTGACATAGCTTATAAAGGGCTGTAGGCCTATATACATGTAATTTGATTTGAAGCTGTCAATAAAAAGTATTTGATCCTTGTCAAGGTTCATTAGAAGAGATTGTAAAGAGATTTAGACAGGATTAAGATCAAACATGGTCAGAGCTTTCTCCGAATTTTCCTGATGTAAACAAGAACTCCTGTAAATAGAATGTCCAGGCCGCCGCCGCCTATAAATAAGAAGAAAACAAGCCCTAAAATATCTTGACATGACAAGGTGCCTATTGCTGTCCCCAACTCTCACACTCATGTGATGTCGACTCAAAACATGGCCTTTCATAGAACCCATTTCATAACAGGAGAGTCAAACCCAGCTGAAATAAAGTTCCAGAACTCTGTGTTCCACGATTCTGTTTGGAATGCTGGGTAGTTGTTTGTGAAAATGGCTCTTTAGCCTAAGGAGGCTTGTTGCTGGTTTGTACTTAACCCTGTGCAGAGCAAGTACTCATTCCTCCCTGCAGGTGGGGTTTTATAAGTATCACTACCATGGAGATAAGATACGAACCGACACAGCACGGCTTATCCACAGCTACGGCAACGTTCACACTGCAAGCCTTCATTCTCAATTCCGATTTATTTATCAGATTCGATTTTTTGGCGGTTTGTTCACATTATCATTTCAAATGTGGCCAATATCCGATCCGTGTGAACTGGTTGCGGTCCTGAACCGCCCCGCATGCGCAATAGAACAACAACAAATGCCTCGTATGTAGGACGCTCTCACACCTGTTAAATGGAGGTCAGTGAAGTTTTCAAGCATTCTATTTCATAAAGTCATGTTCTGTGGAACCCAGCGAATGTGTGAGCAGGTAATGGCCTACGGAGGACGAGAAGAACCAATTTTTTAAGACCATTTAGAAATTTAAGACCATAGCCGCGGGAACATATTTTATCAGGGGGGTCGTGGGGGGTAATTTCATTATTAGTCATTGGAGACTATTACACATTATTTATGCTATATAACTAATATATGTTATTAGTTATAGCTATGTTTGGTCTCTGGATGTTAGGACCAATGAACTTGAATTTAAGATAGATTATCTTCTCATAGACTGAGCAAAGAGAAGCGAGGTCCTTGGGTTTCTGCCTATAACTGGTTCTTGTGCTTCTTGTGTGAACTCCCAGGTGCTAGACTGCCAGGGTAAAATAATGGGCTGTGTCATTCAGATAAGTTCGTCTCAGCTGGAACCCACTTTAGTATTGCAGGCCGATAAAGAAAGGGATTTACAAGGACAAAGGGCTCCAGGTTGCATTATAATTAGCATACAATAAGCACTTTCTGTCTCTTTTGGAACGTGAATAAATAGTTGATGGGGAGCAATCGATACATATCTTTAATCTTGTCATATCAACTGTGATCCCATTCTAACTCAACAAAACTCTTTATCATTCAGATACCAACATGCTGCAGAAATCCAACAGCCAATACGATTCCTTCCTGTACTGGAGGCAGCCAATCCCAGCCCTCGACATGTCCGAGCTGGAGGACCTGGGCCTGAAGGACAGCAAGCCGGCCAATAGCAACCAAGCTGGGAAGAACAAGAAGGAGAAAAAGTCCTCCAAGATGGCCAATCAGAGGAAACAGAAAGAGGAGGAGCTCCCAGAGTACACCACCTTCAACTACTGGAGAGAGCCCATCGCTAGCATCGACACTCTGGACTTTAACCTACTACTGTGATGTTCCATCTCTCATCCCTACATTTCCATCCTCTGTCCCTCTCACCCTCTGTCCCTCTTTCCCACTGTCCCTCCCATCACTGGCCTTGTCTACATAAACCATGCCTTCGGTCGAGTCCCTGGTCCACCTTTGATTCAGTACTGGCTCTGTGTGTGTGTACTGTAGATGTAGAATAGCACTAACGCTAAGAGGGGTATGGTAAGCTGACTGGCTGACACTGTGATTGACAGCAGCATCTATCCTCCTATCTAGGTGTAGCTTGCAGTATGCATTCAGGACATCATTCTGCAGTCAGAGATATGACACATCATTTTGTGGTGTAAATGACCTGTGTTGAGTCCGGTCCGTAAACGCACACCTGCATCACTATAGAAACGCATATGTAACATTCTTCATGTGTGGAACATAGGGGAACCACAGTGCACTAAAGCCTGTTCTGGTCCACTCCGGACACATAGTGGGAACAGGTACAGATCACCTGGGCTCTATTGTGAAGAGAGAGACATGACACCTACTACACATTTCACACATAGAAGACTAGCCCATTAGTAGCGTAGCTCAGTAATTAGAAGGGGTCACAAGTTCAAATGACCCCTTGTCGGTCGCCTTGGGGAAAAGTGTCTGCTAAATGAATACACTACATTTGAAAACATTTGTTCATACATGGTGGCACCATATCTCAACTATGTTTTCTATTATCACAGCCCTTGTTAAAACCTGCTTGTCAGGCCCCAGTGCCAAAAGTAGTCAGTAGTTTTAAGCTCTAGTCAAGAGTCCAAGTAAGCATCTCCACAGAATGGGTTAGGCTCTTTGAAAGTCGTGTTTTCTTTACATAGTTGCCTTTCCGCCCATGAACGTCTCTCGCACATGCTTATTTAGGCCTTATTGAGGATGCTGCTTTCAGTCTGCGCTGAGCAGGACTCAACTGAGTGCAATGACTGATAGGAAATGTAGTGAAATCATTCATATGGCGTACTGGTCACCCTTTATATTTTGCCATTGTCGTCTGCAGATATCAGAGGTTAAGTTTGAATGTTGAGGAAAGGAATGATTTATGAAAGTCAAGGAATGTTTGGATGGTCCTACATTGTGCTGTGTGCACATGGTTTGCGAAGTAGCCTACAGTGGCGAATACATAATTATTTAATAATTTTATGTTTAACATTTTGAGCAGTCAACTCCCAGAAGTGATCTTCTATTGAAATAAAACATTAACAATACCATACACATTTTCCCGTGTTGTTTTATTTGGCTCAAGTCCATGATTCACTCATTACAAACAGGGTTGCAACATTATGCAACATTAACCACCATATTTGCAGAAAAAGATACTTCCAGAAACAGGAGCTAAATGCTGCATTTCATTTAATGACTACAAGTTCCCAGTCCGACACGTTTCTTTAATACAGGCCGAATATAAAACGGACATTTCCCTCGTTAACATGGAAGGCCTACACCCATTAAGGAATGTTGATCTACGGTCAGTTCGGTTCGAACCGCCTCTCAGAATATGAAGACTGCCTTTACTGTCGCAGGCCGATCTCAGAACTGCGCATTGAATCCAGATTTTTTTCTATCGAACTTGTATGCTTGCAATGTGCCCGCCCACGAGGGAGGTTAAAAAGCTTTGGTTTCCACCTCCGGTGTCGAAGAGCTGCCATCTTTGTACCCGTTTATATACAAAAATAAGTAATAATTCCAACTAATTAAGAGGGAAAACTTATTTCAAACGTGAGACAAGTCAAGGGACATATGCTCGGTTCATAATAAGCACTTGACGCCAGATCAAGGTAAGGAATGAACGGCTTTTACAGCTACCAACCCATGAATGTAATCTGGCTCGCGTTAGCTTGCTAACTAGCAAGATCCCCGCATCTAAAGTAACATGCTATTATAAAATCAAGTCTTTATAGCACGGCAACACAGCCGCATGGTAGCAGCAGACACGGAGACGATGTGTAAATAAAATGCACATGGCAGAACGTTTAGTAAACAGGACATAGCTAGCTACTTTAACTATGCTGCATGGTCTCCCACTTGAAAGAGCGGACTAGCTAGCCATTTTAGCCTAACGTTAGACGCAGTTTTGTTTTGCCAGCAAGCGAATACAAACAGCGTAAAGGGCATCAAACGACGGGTGCCATCAGTTCACACAAGACGGTAAGCAACTTGTGCGCATACATATAACAACAACTTACAAAAAAACACGATTACTTGTGAAATGCGAATAAAATGTTCCATAGCACTCGATGAGGCGTGCGTGAAAGAATGCTGTTAACCGGATGTGGAAGTAGTTTTTTCTCTCCGTGTAAAATAGGAATTTCTCTACTGACTTCCCCCGGAAAACCAACAACTTAATATCAAAGAGTTTCCTGTGTTGTATTTAATGTTGCCGAGGGGGTTTATTAAATGCTTGTGTTGGAAGTGTTGATGGGTAATGGACACATGGCCGACTCTATTGCGTTTTCACCACCGAGGCGCGTAAAATGGCTACTCGGGACCAGGCTCTGGCTTTCACCCCGAAAGAGAGCCGCATTAGAGTGTGCTTGGTTACTATGTTGCAATCATAAATCGTCGACTTTTCCTCAAGCGAGCGATATATTTGCCTCAATATAAAACGCATAACATTTTAGTAAATATCGTTTTCGTTGTCGCTTGTTATATCATTTGAGTTCAATAATGTTGTCGGATAGACTTGCTTTATTACTTTTCCAAAGAGATAACATTGTTTTGCGCCAATGGATTATCAGATCGTCATGTGCAAAGATGGTTTCCCCGCCCTCGGCGGCAGTACTGCGTCAGTCCATCCATGTGTAATACACACCAGCGTTCCCTCCAGCGTCGTGGCGCTCTCTTCCACGAGACACTCCTGTTGAGAGTTCTTTGTTTGTGTGTGTGTGTGTGTTTGATTAAGATGTTTGTCAGCTTTCTGCAAAATTGAGTGTTTTGACTGATAAGCTACAGGTTTACTCAACATCAATACCCTACGTTTTGTATTTTGAAATGTTAGTATGTTAAATAAGTGTTTACCCTATAATCCTGTTCATTCATTTTAACCCCAAATCAAGGGAGTAAAGGGAACTATATGATGACAATGAACACATAAAGATCTACATTAGTCAGATTTAGTACATGAAATAAAGACAACATAGATTGACAACTACGAGGTGTCCTGGCTTTGGCCCTAGCCGAGTGCTTCAAACTTTGACCCGTTGTTTGCGGCGTGTCCTGAAGTCCCCCCTCTCTCTCTGTCTTTGTGTGTCCTGATGCCCTCTCTCTCTCTGTCTGTCTGTCTGTCTGTGTGTCAGATGTCGCTGGTGGACCTAGGTAAGCGTCTGCTGGAGGCGGCTCGTAAGGGCCAGGATGACGAGGTCCGAACCCTGATGGCCAACGGTGCGCCCTTCACCACAGACTGGGTAAGAGACTGTTTAATATCACACCAGACTGGATAAGAGACTGTTAAATATCACCACAGACTGGATAAGAGACTGTTAAATATCACACCAGACTGGGTAAGAGAGTGTTTAATATCACCACCGACTGGGTACGACACTGTTAAATATCACCACAGACTGGGTAAGAGACTGTTAAATATCACCACAGACTGGGCAAGAGAGTGTTTAATATCACCACAGAATGGGTAAGTTCAGTTGACTGGAAGTTCCTTCAGCACTGTGTGTAATCACAAGCAGCAATAACATTTCAGGATATTGAAGTGTTTTCCTATGCATACCAGGCTTACTTATACCAATTATACACGAACATGTGTGCCGGTATGCAGGGTTTGAAATGCGGTTTAGCCCGCTAATATAGGTAATGTGTGCTCGAACTTGACCCGTTCTAAACTTTTAAACAACGGTTTTTCCAGTTCCAAACGTCCGAGGCTGGTACCAGCGTGTTCAAACAGGACCCCACTTTATGGCTGTTTATAAGTGTTCCAACGAGTTATACAGTCGAAATCAGGGTTATTTTTTTTAAATATAAAACTGTGAAATTAGCGGTATCAGCCGTGAGAAATCAAATACCGGTAGTTTTGTTGGCTGAAAGAAAAAAATCATGTGAAAAGTACAGCAGAAAATCAAGCATCAGAAGTGCATCGATCTACCAGTATTTCGGTGGTCAAAGTTCGGAGTCTCCCTTCTCACCCACAGTATTGTCTTTAGCCCGTCTTGACCGCATTTGAGGCATTCCGAGCGCCATTTTGTTCATTCCATCTCCCTCCTCCTCCTCTGCCTTTGTCTTATTCCATAAACACTCATCCCTGGCTCTGTCTCCCCCCCTCTCTGCCCCCCCCCCCCTCCAGTTGGGGACGTCCCCCCTCCACCTGGCGGCCCAACACGGTCACTACTCCACGGCTGATGTGCTGCTCCGCGCGGGCGTCAGCAGGGACGCCCGCACCAAGGTGGACAGGACCCCTCTACACATGGCCGCCGCCGAGGGACACACACTCATCGTAGAGCTGCTCGTCAGGGTGGGCAGTCTGGAGAGGAGTGTGTGTGTGTGTGTGTGTGTGTGAGAGAGACGGGGGGGGGGGGATAAGCAGTAGGAGAACTATGTAGGACTTTGATGAGCATTTGATAAATGTGTTTACACCATCTCTCCCGCCTTCTATTCTCCCTTTCTCCTTCTCTTTCTCTTCCCCTCTGCATCGTCTCCTCCCCTACCACTCCCCCTCTCTCTCTCTTTTTCCTCTCTACTCTCCCTCCTCGCCCTGCCTCCTTTCCCCTCTTCCTCCTCCTCCCCTCTCCCCTCTCCCTCCCCCCCTTCCCTCCTCCAGAGCGGAGCGGACATCAACGCCAGGGACATGCTGAAGATGACAGCGCTCCACTGGGCGGCGCAGCACGGCCACCAGGGCGTGGCCGAGATGCTGGTGAAGCACGGCGCCGACGTGCACGCCGTGTCCAAGTTCGACAAGACGCCGTTTGACATCGCCGCCGACAGCCAGAACGCCGACCTCATGCTGCTGCTGCAGGTCGGGAAGAGAGATGGGGGGAGGAAGGGAACCACTTCCGGGGGTCAACGGTCACGTCACAATACTGATTGTGTGTGTTTGTGGGTGCGTGTGTGTGTAGGAGGGCATGCAGAACCAGGTGAACCTTAATGAGAACAGCGCCACTTCCCCCCAGTATATCATCCAGGGCATCCCTGGACTGCAGGGAGGCGTGGTCAACCTGGCAGACCTCATCAACAGAGCCAACGCAGGTACACACTCACACACTCACACGCATACACGCATACACACATACACACATACACACATACACACATACACATGCACGCGCACAACAGCCTCAAGCATTTATTTGTTTTTAAGCATCCCTTCCATCTCTTTTTGTGTGTGTGTAGTTGAATCGGAGGACACCATCGCTGCCAGCTCCCTGGACCCCAGCATCCAGCGCGTGGTTACCGAGGGAGGTCAGAGGGTCATCACCATAGTAACAGACCAGCATGGCAACCTCCAGACTACAGGCGGGCTGGGTCAGCAGTTCTTCCTCACCATGCAGAACGGACAGCAGAGTAAGTACATAGAACACGTTTAAAGCACGCCCAGAACATGCCTAAAGCATGCCAAGAACATGCTACACAGTGATCTGATCACTATGCAGAGTGGACAGCAGAGGAAGAACACAAAACACGCTTAGAACATGCCCAGAACACGTTTAAAGCGCGCCTAGAACATGATACCCAGTGATCTGCTTGCTCATTGGTCGACTGTGTTGCAGTGTTGGCGGTGCCGGCCAATCAGGTGACAGAGGAGGTGGTGGAAGACGAGATCCAGCCGCCGCCCACACGCAAACGGAGGCTGGAGTCCTCGTCCAATCACACGGATTCTGGAGACACGGTAAGTCATGAGACAGACAGGCGGTGACTCATAATTCCCTCCCTCCCACCCTCCCACCCTTCCTGTGTCCCCTACTTCCTCTAAATTTATCCATCCCTACCTTACCCATCAACTTCCCTCCCTCCCTCCCTCCCTCTGCCTTTCCCCATCCCTTCCTCTTTTCTCTGACTCCTACCGCTCTCCTTCTCTAACTCCCCCTCCCCCCCCCACCCTCCAGGAGATGTTACAGAAGCAGCTACAGGAGGCCAACAGGAAGGCACACGAGTACCGCACGCAGCTCCACAGGAAGGAGCAGGAGGCCGAGGAGTACCGCGTCCGCCTGGAGGCCATGTCCCACGGCCACACCAACGGCAGGGCGTCCCCCGGCCCGGAGGAGGTGGTCCTGGAGGAGGAGGAGCTGGAGGAGGAGGAGGTGGTGGAGGAGGAGCTGGGCGGCGTCCAGGTGGAGCCGGCCGACGGCCAGGAGGAGATGGTGCTGCTGCACGAGGGGGCGCTCGTTTTGAAGAGCGGTCCGGGGCTGGACTGCGGCGGGGAGCAGGTGACGCTGGTGGAGACCACCTGCGGGGGCGAGGACGGCTCCTAACGCCTGGAGGCTCGGGGGAGGGATGGAGGGATGGACTGGAGGAGGAGGAGGGAAATCATAAACACGGACTCGGGCTGTTTAAGGAAAGCCTATACCTTTTTGTCGCAGTTCTTAATCCTTTACTATCTCCTCCTTGTTTTGCTCCTTTTATGTACAATAGTTCTACTTCCTTCTCTGGTTACTATGATTATTATTATTATTATTGTTGAGTTGGAGGTCAAGAGGACTTTAAATAAAGGAAGTGACTGACCGGTCTTCCTGTGCGTCACACTAGTTGCCTGGGAAACGTCTGTGCTTCCTGGAGAAGGTGGGCCATTGAGCATAGAGATTTTTTTGCATGGAGCCAATCACCAGGGTGCCACACTGATGATATGTACAGTGAGGGGGCGGGACTTTGAGACTTACTGCAAGCGTCTCACCTGGTGACGGATGTGTTTATTGTGACCAGGTGTAGTAACTAATGGCCAGGTGTGTTGATGAATGCTCCAGTTTGTTATTAACAGGCTTTCTCACTGTCAGCTCCCTCTCCCCTGTCCTCCCTCCTTCCGTTCTCTCTCCCCCGTCCTCCCTCTCTCTCCCCACCTCTTCTCTCTCTCCCCTGGCACAACTTTATCTCTCAGGCTGTCTCCTCACCCCCCCCCCCCTCTTGCTTCCATCAATTCACCATGACCATGATGATAGTATTTTTATAAGCTCCGTAAGCCTTTTTTTATGTAAATATCAAATTGTATTTTTGTATATGTATGATTTGGATGCGTTGGGATATATTCTGCCTGTGTGTGTGTGTAAATGATAAAGTGCCCATTTTAGCCATGCTCGTCTCACATGCACCAATGTCTTTCAGGGACGTGTCTGTCTCGTCGCCTTTCCTTTTTCTGCTTCGGTTTCTCTAACGAGCCGCCGAGACGAACTTGCTTTCGGCGAATGAACTCTGACCCCCCCCCCCCCCCCCCCCCCCCCCCCCCCCCATTTGCTTTTTCGAGTGCGTTTCCCTGTTTGGCCTGCTGTTCCTTGTGTTCTCCTGCAGGGGGCGCCACCCTCCTGGCAGAGCTCCTGTGTCGGGCGCAGAGCTCAGGGGAGCTTCCTGACACCAGGAAGAGGAGTGTGTGCTGGCGGGAGGGCGCTGTGTCGTCGCCGATCTCGCACGCCAACACTTTAAACGCATTCCTTTTGTAACCTGCACCTGTTTGACCTCTTCCGTACACCAGCTTCTGTTACTGTTGTCTGACAAAAATGAGAATTTTCTAATAAAAGGAACTTCACATCCCAAAACGGAGGGAGACATCCCCTTCTCGAACGTACTCTGAATCTTCCTTGTTAGAACATGAAATAACTCACTTCAATAAGGGTACCCTCGCACGGAACGTTAGCGTGTCGAGAAACTCGGGGCAAGTTTGTTTTTGTCTTATATCCTTGGTTTTCTGATGGACATAAAACTAATCCTCCGTGAACGAGATCCTCTCATCCCGAACACCCCCTGGAGGAGCAAGGAAACAGCCACAGAGAGAGGGGAGGGGAGAAGAGGAGGGGGGCAGGAGAGAAAGGAAAGGAGGAAAGGCAAGAAAAGTTGGGGAGGAAAAAGGTGAAGAGCGTAGGAAAGGGGGGAGGAGGGGGAGGGAACAACAAAAGCTCCTCTGGTATATTGTCTTGTGTCAAGAGAGCGTTCCGTTGACATTGATTCCGAATCCCTGAACTGAATAGGAAGATGATTCATGACGGGGTGTAATCGGATTGAGTGTCATGCTTAATAGCACGTTAAATCAAACTGGAATTTGATTTCTTCTTGGAAAGTGGAGCAGCATGCTGAATCGAAGCTCTGTAGACGTGCAGATGACAAACGGACTGGTTAGATACACCTGGAACTGGGCGGAAGGTTGCCGTTGTGACAAACACATTTCCCCTTGGGGTTGATGAACTGATCTCTAATCTTGTCTAATCTAGACCAGGCAGGGTGGCCTTAGTGGGCTTGTGAACGGGGGTCGTTGGGGTCCGACGAGGTCAGACGAGGTCATGGCGTCTGTCGAGGGAGGGGACACGGGCAGGAGAGACGCAGGGATTTCGCGAGAAGATGCTGTTGGAGGCCATCACTGTCTCCTGACTCACGAGAGAGTGAGGAAGCAAGACAAGACAGATAGATGGATGAATAGATAGGTAGATAGATAGATAGATAGATAGAGGGATGGATGGATGGAAGGGCGGACGGATAGACAGACAGACGGACAGACGGATAGATACAGAGTAGGAAAGAGAGCGACGGAGGGAATGAGCAGGAGAACGAGAGATAGGGGGACAGAGAGAGATGGAGAGCCGGAGAGAGTGACACAGATGGTTGGTGGGTTTGAAAGACATGTGTCGAAGCATGTGATGAACTATCTGTGTCTATCAGGGATTGATGAGAGTTATCGATCTTAGCTGAGGCCTCAAGAAGAGAAAGAGAGAAAGAGAGAGTGATGGTGACATAGAAAGATGGAGAGAGACGAAGAAAGAGAGGGTGAGAGGGGCTGGGAGACAAATAGAGGGGGAGGGAGAGAAGCGGACGGGCGAAAAAGAGAGGAGGTGGAGAGAGAGATGGAGATGGAGACTGAGAAAGAGAGAGACCAAATGGAACTGTCAGCTTGCCTCTATGGGGTGAAGGAGTGTTTTTCATCACCACGGCGACAGGAGCTGAACTAGACAGATTAAAGAGATTCTTTCGATTCCATCCTGAAACCATGCACTTCATTTCTGCTCTTCTTCTCTACTTCCTTTGCCCATCCAGACAGAGAGAGAGAGAGCGATGCCTACGCAACCCCAGTCTGTGATGGAGGGACCCTGCAGGTCGAGACAATAACAGTCTTCCTGTTCTTCAATCTCTGGTTTCTCTCCAGTATACTGATCCACACCAGCTGAACTAATGGAAGAGAGAGCGAAAACCAGAGAAGAAAGAGAAAGGAATGCAGAGACAGAGAAAAAATAAAATACCTGGAGTGAGAGTGCAAAATAAAGAGGTAGAGAAAGAGAGAGGTAGAGGGGTAGAGTGAAAGAGAGGGGTGGAGAGAGACTTCATGAAATACCTGGAGCGAGGGGAGAGATAAAGAGTTCTACAGAGAGAGAGAGGGATGGAGAGAGAAAGAGAGGTATAGAGAGAGCGAAAGAGAGGGAGAGCAAGAGAGAGAAAGGGAGAGAAACAGGAGTGTGATTTTTGGGAGATGGGAACAAAGTAATTAGCCCTCAGCCTGCCCTCAGGGAACCGCTCCAGCGAGAGCGTCCGATAAGGACCGGTTCCCACGGCGACGCTCCTCCACGCAGCCCGGCCAGGTGGAGCCAATCAGAGCCAGGGCAACTTTGTTCTTAAGTAGCAGGAAGTGAGGAGCAAGAAGCTCTTACAGGTCAGCACTCGCTAAAAAGCTCTTCTCCGAAAAAGGAAATCAAATGAATTTGTTTCCCCTCCTGGGAGTGTGAGTGTGTGTAAGAGAGGGCAACTGCTTAAAGGAAGCTTAAAAAAAGTTACACAGAATTACCAACATGGGTTGAAAAAGGCACCTCCAAGTGATCTTGCTGTAAACACGTTTTGAAATACCTTTTTCGGTGCTATTGACGTTCAGGACAGCATTAGAATTCTGTGGTTCGAGGTTTTCAGAACTCAACTGGATGACAAGTGTAGTGGTGAGGACAGGAGAAGCGAGGTGGGGAGAAGGGGTGAGGAGAGGAGAAGGGGTGAGGATAGGAGAGGGAGCAGAGAGGAGGGGTGAGGAGAGGAGAGGGGAGGGTGAGCAGGTTGGCCATGCATCATCATGACACACTTGCAGAAACGTGACTCCGGGGCTGACAGCAGGATACGACCGGAGCAGAGGAAAAGGAGAACGACACCTGAGAGCCATGTATGACAACGGGGTCAGGAGTCAGAGGGCTGATGACATCGAGGAACAACGCAGAACATCACACGCCTGAATGAGACCCTTCCAGATCAGAAGTGTGAATCCCATCAAAATGAAATATTGAATTCATAGTTCTATGCCCCTTTTAACAGAGTAGGCAGAAATACGTTCCCCACATGTTTGGAAGATGGACTTTGTGTGTGTGAGCACCTGTGGCCTGGGGGTCACTGAGGGTGTGTGTGTGTGTGTGGGGGGGGGGGGGGGGGGGGGGGAGTCTCATGGCAATGGGGGTTCAAGTAAACGCAGTCGCAGGAGCTCAAAACACTTAACAAACCTCCGGCTCACGTCAAAACGTTCCCTCTTCCCCAATGTGTTTCAGGAGTCACAATAAGCGCCTCCGCGAGAGGGCCATGTCTTGCCCGTGTTCCGACGCGTTGGAGTCTGTTGTTCCGTCCCATGCGTCAGCTCCGTCGCCGTGCCTCTCAGCTGTCGCGTGACGTGGCTGGCAGACGCTGGGTGCTGGGGGGGCGGGGGGGCGGGGGGGGTCTGAGTGGCGTCCTGTTGTCGTGCAGTTTGGGCTTTATCGTTGTGTTGGATAGTGTGAGGGTGTTTGCTCGTTCTGTTTGTTGGTTTCTCATGGACGTTGTTGTGTTGTTGGGGCGTTCTCAACACAGAGATTCCTAGAGACAGAGAGGGGAGAGGGAATGAGTGAGAGACTGAATGCAAGAGGGATAGACAGAGAGAGAAAGAGAGGGAGACAGTCGGCATCGGCCGCCTATTTTAAGTGGCGGTTACCATGGGAACCGCTGGATTGGTGAAACGATGGACCGATCATGTGTTGGGCTGCTCTACGGGGTGGGGGTGGGGGGGAGCTCTGGGGAAGGTGTGTGTGTTGTGGAGATGTGGGGCGGCGGGGTGTGTGTGGGGGTGTGTGTGTGTGTGTGTGTGTAAATGAACACACACACTGTTGCTCACCTGCTAGGACTGCTTTCTGGAGAGGAGAGAGAGAGTAAGACAGAAAGAGAGAGAGAGAGAGAGAGACAGAGAGCGAGAGACGATAGAAGGAGAGAGAAAGACAGAGTTCCACTGTTGGTTTGGCAATATGAACATTTGTCTTTACGTGCCTATAGAGCCCATTGACAATGAATTGACAGACAATATCTCAGGACTGCTCCATACAGCAAGAAGTTCCTTGCTCTCTGACACCTTGTCTCACCCTGAGCTGAAATACCTCCATCTGGTAATTACCTGGCACCTTAACGACCTTAACAACCTTAACGAGCCTTAACAAGCTGTAAGGTGAACAAGCCCAGTTCGCAGTGTGGTTGTGTCAGGGTTATTACTGTCTAGTGTTCCTGATGGATGCTCTCTCGGTGGGGTTGTGTTTCTCTGGTACTCCTTGTCCCTCCTTCCCACACACACACACACACACACACACACACACACACAAAACACAACACACAACACACAACACACAGGCCTCCACACAGGCCTCACACACATGGCTCACCCCCCCCCCCCCTGGTTCAGGACCCACACACACACGTCAGCGTGGCCTTGCAGTGTTACTGGCCTGGTGATTCTGTTGGGCTGGGCTCTGTTGCATCCCACAGATGGTTTCCACCCGCTCCAACTGTAGCAGTGCCAGCCGTCTGCTAGGGTTTAATCACAGTTTTTTTCAATTGCTAAAACACATTCCTTGAATGTGTACTGTGTTTTTTCAAAAGTCTAAACACACATCTTCATACTTACACTGTTTTGGCCAAACCCTTGACTTTTGACCCCAAATCAAACACTGTAGTCAAAACCATATTATCTGTCATATAAACCTTCTGAATACCCACGCAAACTGCTGGGAGGAATTGAAAACAGTATTGTAAAAAGGTTTTCCTGAACCATTGACTATAACACGTCCCTGAATTTTAGATATGTTCCACCTCATGAGTTTGAAAAATATTACAGGATGTTTATTTTCTATTTACATTATACAGCAATTGCATTTTTGAGCTATTGTTTCTGTAGTGGTCACAGTATACAAATAGTAGTATTGTTATAGTCAGCAACACAAATCCATTGCTGTAATTTGGGGAACAAAAGCTAAGAAAACAAGGAAATAAACAAAGCCTTTTCACCTGGGTAACAGGGCTTGAGTACGCCACAGTACTGTTCACTCTGGGTCAGCATCCTGTCTCTGAGCAGGGTCAGGCCAGAGATTTATATCAACATCATAGGCAACATCTCTAGCCAAACAGCAGGGAAAAATGCCCTTTAATGCCTAAGCCATTACTGACAAGACTCCAGAGCAATGTCCCCACAAGCTTCTTCCATGGCTTGGAGAAGGTGGTTCTGTACATAAGGATTTCTGTCATAGTGTGGCCAAATCTCATTTGAGATAGTTGTTCTTCTTCCTCTGCCTCTTCCTCTCCATTGTCCACATCCTCTCATTCTGACAATTCTGCATCTTCCTCTGATATTTGCATCCATGATTTCAAAGTACAGATGAGCTTACCTTTATATTCATTCCAAACCCCTGATTGCTTGTTGAGTATATTTGCTTGTTAGGGCCTACACATGGATAATTGGTTGTTAAAGGTGTTTGAATAGCGCTGGTTTGAGTTTACTTATCAAACGGCATTTTTTTTTGAATGACATAATGGTGACAATTGTGTTTTAGAGTGAGAGGTGTGTTTAGACTTTTGCAAAGAAGGGTGAATGAACCTGAGAAATGTGTCAAGAAGGGTAAATTGTGTTTAAAGACTGGGGTACATGGTCATTCTGCTGGGAATTGGCAAAGTGGTTTTGTGAGGATGGCTTACACACACAATTTTTGTGTGTTAGCAATCGAGAAAAATTGTAATATGGCCATGGTGGTGGCCTCGGAGATAGAGACCCTGTATGTGTGTGTGTGTGTGTGTGGTCTGAGGTGAAGCATCTATCACCATATGCACAACACTACTATGAGTAGAATCATGTTTACAGTTTTTTCCAATTGCTTAAGCACAATTTTGAAAACAGGGCTCACTTTGTCAAAACACAACCCACGGTTCACACAACTAGACACACAAGTAGCAGAACACCTCCAATCTTTTGCAAACACTTTGTTCAAAAGTATACAATCCACACACATGGTTCATAAAATTGGACTCTGTTTGAACCAGTTACACACTGTTGTGCACAATTTCAAACACGTTCACTTAGTAACTATTATTTTCTAATGATATAACCTGCTTGATTTTGTTAGAGATATTGTTATAGTATTTAAGTCACTTTAAATGCACAATACTGTAATAATGTATTATATAAATAGAAAGATAATCAATACAATGATAATGAAACATCATCAAATACAAAACATACCTTCAGAGCAATGGTTACAGTAACAAAGGTATTCACAATGAAGACTATGCACCTAAGGCACTGGAGCTGTATCATAAACAGAACTCAAAGTGATTGGTAGAAAAGTGTGTCTTCTTGTATACACCCAAACCTGGCTAAAATGGGGACACTGACCATATGACAGAAAAGTTGTCATTGGATCATTAATCAAGGCTGCAGTAGACCAAGTGGCTTCCTTGCAAGACAAGGGAATATGTTAAACACATGTTGGTCTGGTGCAAGCACAAACTCTGTAAATGAACATTGTTACAGCATTAAAAGTATTACTACAATGTAATACATCAAATACAAAACAAAATCCTATCACCCTGCCGTCCTCCAGAACAACAGACCGGTATCACTGCTACCCTTCTTCTAAAAAACAATTGAACGTGCTGTATCTAACCAACTGTCTTACTTTCTCTCTCAGAACAACCTGCTTGACCCCAACCAATCGGGCTTCAAGACTGGCCACTCCACAGAGACTGCCCTTCTTTCAGTCACCACTGCCCTCCAGTCTGCCAGAGCGGCTTCCAGGTCATCCGTCATCAATCTGCTGGACCTTTCTGCAGCGTTTGACGCGGTTAACCACCAGATCCTGCTCTCCAGACTTTCTGAGATGGGCATCACTGGCACTGCACTCCAGTGGATCTCATCCTACCTGTCGGGAAGATCTTACCAGGTCTCCTGGGGAGGCAAACTGTCAGGCCCTCGCCAGCTCTCCACTGGTGTCCCACAGGGCTCCGTCCTTGGACCCCTCCTCTTCTCTCTGTACACCACATCTCTTGGATCAATCATCACCTCCCATGGCTTCTCCTACCACTGCTACGCTGACGACACGCAGCTGTACCTGTCGTTCCCCCCGACCGATCCGGGGATCTCAGCTAGGATTGGGCTTGCCTCACAGACATCTCCGCCTGGATGACCGAGCACCACCTCCAGCTGAACCTCGCCAAAACAGAACTTCTCATCATCCCGGCTAAACCCTCCATCTCCCATGATCTGTCAATCACCCTGGGATCTGCGACGGTGACCCCTTCATCCTCTGCCAGGAACCTTGGGGTTACCATGGATGACGAGCTCTCCCTCACGGCCCACATTGCCGCAGTCTCCCGGTCTTGTAGATTCACCCTCTACAACATCTGGAAGATCAGGAGATACCTGTCTGAGCACTCCACCCAGCTGCTAGTCCAAGCACTGGTCCTCTCCAAGTTGGACTACTGCAAATGCCTGCTCGCTGGTCTCCCAGCATGTGCAACCCGCCCTCTTCAGAGGATTCAGAACGCAGCGGCCCGCTTGGTCTACAATCTACCCAGACGCTCCCATGTTACCCCGCTCCTCATCTCTCTCCACTGGCTACCCATCATCGCCCGTATCAGATTCAAGACCCTGGTACTGACCTTCCTCGCAGTGAACGGGACTGCACCCGACTACATCAAGTCTCTCCTACAACCTTACACCCCCACCCGTCACCTACGGTTTTCCTCAGACAACCGCCTGGTGGTCCCACCGCTCAAGAAGGCCCGGTCACAACACAAGCTCTTCTCCTGCCTGGCCCCCCAATGGTGGAACCAGCTCCCCACCTCCATCAGGGACACTGACTGTCTCCCCACCTTCAAGAAAAGGCTCAAGACGCACTTGTTCCGGTAGTACAACGGCACTTAGGAATGCTTGGCTGGACCTGTTGTTAGTTTCCTCCAGGATCACAATGACTCTTATTGAGTGACTTGTTGCTCTTGTAGGTTAGTTATAATGAAGTTAAGTCTAGTACTCGCTGTGAAATATTTTACTGTTGATTGTTCTTCTACAGGTACAGTCCTGCACTTTTTTGTGGTTCATGTTGTTTTAATTTGTAACTTGTATAACTGCATGCTCTTATGGGTCTTCCCTTTTGGTACTTGTTTAGTTTTTTCACAATGTATGCTTCATGTTTTGGCTACCTCGTTGTTATGATCAGTGACCTATGCTCTTTTGTAAAGCTCTCTCTTGGAAGTCGCTTTGGATAAAAGCGTCTGCTAAATGCATAAATGTAAATATCAAACATGACATTAAAAGCAGTTTAGAACGATATTTACAAGAACACAACTTGTAATGATAATTTCAGAGTCTTCCTCGGCCCACCTTCCTCTTCAACTGTTGAGATCACCTCTCCAGAGTTGTGTTATTAAGATGTGATTGTCATTTTAGCATTCATGCAAATCAAGGACTGTCCCAGAGGGCTTGCCATTACAGCCCTACAAAATCCAGTACATTGTTTCAATCATGGACTGCAGTGAATGGGTAAAGAAAAAATACTGATGTAGTGCATATAATAGGCTACATTTTACTGTATTGTAGACAGTAGAGAAAAGTAGTTTTCACCTGTGCTCTGGTCGAAATGTCCAAATTACTGTTGCAACAGTATATTTGCTGAGGTTGGACAGAACTCTCTGTCCAGACTCTCTCAATGTTGCCCCATGGTTCACAACATGGTCAACCAATGTTACTTGAATTTCATTAGATACTGTCAATTTGGCCCTATTTTTCCACGGCCTCCAAGTCTACCTCTCCCCCTCCCTACCTCTCTCCCTCTCCCTCTCCGTCTCCTTACCACTCTTCCTCTCCCTCTCCCTCTTCCTGCAACATTGCCTTCCATCTTTGATGAGGACAGGTACACTGACCTATGGCCTTTTTACAGTGCAAACACCTGATTGGTATGTTTCCAATTCAGTACTTTAGTGCTTGTACACCTGAGGCCCGTGTTTGATCCATCGGTTCACATGAGGCATTTTACAAGGCAGTGTCTTGAAAAGGCAATTAGGTGACATAAGCATCTTTTTCTGTGTCTAATGTAGAAAAGTGTGTTTAGTGGTTTGCAAAATAGTCATATTTTGCAGGATCTCTCTCACGTCTGTCTCTCTCTCCTCCCCCCCCTTCTCTATCTCTCTCTCTCTGTCTGTGTCTCTCCTTCTCTCTGTGTCTCTCTCTCCCTCTGTCTGTCTCTATCTCTCTCTCCCTGTTTGAGCCAGCCCCTGTGTGGTTGAGGAACAGCAAGAAGGAACACCCAGCCACACTCAGGAACTTTATTTCTTTAGAAAACAGGAAAATGTACTTGAAAAGAGAGACCTGACAGAAAAGAGAGAGTATGCAGGAGCGTGTGGGCACACAACGGACAGTAACACAGAAAGATGTTCTCCAACGTTCTCCATTACACCTTAACAGTATAGAGTATGGTAAACTGTGGATATGGAGTTAGACTCAGTGACGAGGCTAGAATAGTGAGAATGAACTGATGTTGGGGAGGAGAAGACAATACCACAACTCCCATCAGCCACCTCTTCTATGCACCTGATCGCCATATCAATGACACACCTGATCCTCATCAGCTGAGCCAACATATAACTCAGGCCGGTCAGAAGCCTGCTTTAAAAACAACCTCAGCAACCCCTCTCTATCTCCTCCTCTACTCTCCCCTTCTCCTGTCTCCTCCTCTCCCCTTCTCCTATCTCTTTTTTTACTCTCCCGCTTCTCCTATCTGCCTACCTGCCTTCCGTCTCCTGCCTCCTGTCTAACTGCCCCCCCCCCCCCCCCCCGGGGGTGCCGCCCCCCCACAACACGGACGTGGGGCGGCTGGCGCCCTTTGCTGGTAGTGCGGGAGGGTTAATCAAATGGATGCACTTCGGAAAATGCGCCCCCCTCTTCATGCCTCCCTAGGCGGCTTCCTATGTCGCCTATAGGAAGGACAGGCCCTGCCTGTATCTGTCTCTGGAGGAGGGGTATACCTGAGGTATCTTTCATTTTTCTCTGTCTCTCTGTCTTCTGTGCCTTGCCTCCTCTGAGGGTTTTAGGCTGGTTCTAGGTGCTGATGTGCGGGCTCGCGGGAAGCCCTCCGTGGCATCGCTAGCCGTACGAATAACGCTGGATTGGATGACTGTCCTAAGCACACGTCGTCACACTGAATGCATGTGTGACATGGAAACAACAAAGACCAAAATAGATGTGGTGTCCCACGTGACAGTAGTTCTCCAGAGTTGGGAGTAGAGGAAGTCCTTTAAAGGGGGTTCAGGCCTGACGCGTGTCTACAGTCACACCAGCTGTCACCTGGAAACACACGGGTTAGAGGACCGCGATAGGACGGGAGGGACAGGGGAGGAGGGAAGGAGAGAGGAGGAGAGGGCAGGAGGGGGGGCGGGGAGTGCTGGGAGATGAAAAAAAGGAGAGGAGGGAGTGACGAGAGAAGGGAGGGGAGAGGAGAAAAGGAGCGGACCGGAGAGAACAGAAGGGAGAGAGAAGGGGGGGGAGAGAGAGGAGAACAGAGAAGAGGAGGAGGGGAGAGGAAGACAGATATAGAGGCAGGTCTCAGTTAAAGGGATCAGAAGAGTAATATTCCTGCAGACACAGCAAAGCCAGTTCCTTTGAGATACAGAGCCCCTCCACCTGCAGCAGGCCCCCCGCATCACCTCTCTACACCAGAACATTCTACCACACATATTGTACATCGCATCAGACTGCTTGCTGTACATACTACACAACACTGTATACCATCATAAAACGTACACAAAAGGATAAATATACACCAGAATATAAACGTTATCTACACATAAAATATCACACTACATAAACTACAAATATATGAATACATATACTACATTAGTGGTGACCAAGAAAAATTGGGGAGGACAGGTGGTAAAGCAACCTATGGCATCATGCTACTTCACATTAGTTGGCTACCTATCTCTACTAGTCTTGATCCTCACATTTGCTGCTTAATTCAAACTGTGGAATGACTGTGACAACAAATAATCCACAAGATGTTCTCTTCCATCCTCCCGTCTGTCTGTGTCCACGCCTCCCTGTGGCCCCCCTCGCTCACGGCGGCTGTTACTGAACTTGTTAGCAGCAGCACCGTTCTCCTCCAGTTCCAATTTTGCCGTGAGCGTAATGGTCCTTCAGGGCTGCCACACCAGGCTAACTGTTGGGTTGGCTAGCCAAGTAGCTAGCTACTTCACTAGCCTACCCCTTAAAAAAGGAAAACGTAAATCTGCAGAAAAGACAAACTGGACAACCTCCTCTGCCTCTATTGAACCAAACTCTTTTCAAAAGAAGAGAGAACACTTCCACTGAGATTTGGTAATGATTAGTTATATTTGTATATCCTTCTTGCTTCTCAAAAATAGAGGAGGAGCAACCTTGCCTGGCTCTATGGACCATTCTCACCTGTCATAGATACAGTACATGTATACACATCTAATAGCTTTGGGGCACCTTCGGACGTATACTGAGGTGAGCTGTCGGTCATGGTGTGTCTGTGAGAGAAAGATTGTGAGCGTGGGATGTGTCTGAGTGTGTGAGACAGTGAGTCTATGTGTGTGTGTGTGTCTGTCTGGCTCTGGGGTGTGTTTTCTCATGCAGAGAGAGAGGGAGAGAGAGAGGAGTAGAGGAAAAAGACAGAAGCAGTTTATTCATATTTCTGTCTTTGCTGTCCCCCCCCCCACCCTCACCCCCAGAGTAATGATGACTAAGCATATCATCGCTGAGGGTATAGAATGCTCTCTCCTCAGACATACAGGAAAATCACCACCTAATTGAAGAGATAACCCCCACCCCACCCACAACCAGTCAACCCTCCCCAAGCAATCACCCATGCCTGAGAGTCAGTCAGAAGTGTGTGTGTGTGGTGTGAGAACCTAACACAGAAAAAGCTGATGACTGCAGCATTAAAAACCCATCTTCACCTCTGACAGCATTTCAGACCTCACTACAGGAAGTGCTGTCCCCAGGGGCGCTGTATAGGGGGGAAAAGTTAGGACAATTCCAGGGGCCCCTGACTGACAGGGACCCCCAAAAATAGAAAAACTAATAGAAATTATCTATTTTTTTCTATGGGGGCCAAAATTCATGGCGGCGCCCCTGACCGTCCCTTTCAGGATGGCCACTCAGGTTTGTGATTGGCTTCGTCAGGGTCGGCCAGTCGACCAGTCATATCTTAGGCTGCAGGAGAGGGCTGGCCCTGAGGAAAACTGCTCTGTTCCAGTTAACTTTTCACTCAGGCAAAGCTGCGGCCACCCGTGGGACCAGGGAAAAGGACCCCTGCTGCCAGACAGTCTCTTTGAACCGTGTCGAAACTCCCCATCGGGGCGGAGAGTGAAAAGTAGCTGACATACTAAAAACAGCATCCTCTAAAGGCTGTGTGGAACTGGATGCCTATCAGGCAAGGCTGTACTGGAGAGCAGCCTATCAGGCGATGTTTTAGTGGACAGCAGCCTATCAAATGATTTCTTAGTAGAGTATAAACTATCATATAATGTCTCGGTGGTCGGCAGCCTATCAGGAAACGTCTTAATGAAAGGAATCCTGTAATAAAATGTATTGGTTGAGGGCAACTTATCAGGATATGTTTGAGTGGAGGGCAGCCTATCAGGTGATGCGGTTCAAAAGGGCAGCCTATCAGGCGATGCGGTAGTCTAAGGTGTCCTTCTCCATGTAGTCTGTCCAGGTGGAGGAGGGCATGCTGCGGTAGGGGTCCAGCAGGATACGGAAGCATCGCACCACCAACAGGCCCAGGAGGATGAGGAGGATGAGGAGGAAGATGAAGGCCGCCCTCTGCTCCAGGCTCAGGAAGGAGGAAGAGGAGGAGGAGGAAGGGTCGAACTCGGACAGAGGCAGGGTGCTGGTCAGGAAGAGCTCTGCCATCTTGTGTGTCGGACTGGTTGGCATGGCGACGGACGACCTTGGTTGTGGGGAGGTTTTGCTGTCTTGAGACGGGAGACGGGGGACGGGAGGAGGGGGGAGTATCACTGACGCACCCTGTAGGAACACAAGAGAACATAAGGAACCGTGCTGGGTCATCATGATTCTACGGCATGCCTTGTGGTCTAGCTCTCTCTGCATCTCTACTCCCCAGCTCTCTCGCTCCCCTCCTCAGCTCCCTCCCTCTCTTCCACTCCTTCAACTCAGCATGAACTTCGCACCCTGGACTGAAAGACAGGATTGCTTCCTCACTCCCTCCCTCTCTCCGTCCTTCCCTTCCTCCCTCACTCCCTGTTTCTCTCCTTCCCTCCCTCGCTCCCTGCCAGGGCCCCCCAACCCATCGATGTTCTTTTTCAATCACCGAATGATCTTGTTCTCTTTTCATCCATTTCCTTCCCTCTCTCTCTCTCTCTCTCTCTCTCTCTCTCTCGCTTCTCCTCTGTTTCTCCTCTCATTTCTTTCCCCTTTTCTTCTATTTTTTTCTATTACTTTTTCTCTCTCTTCTTCTCTCTGTCTCTCCCTCCCCATATCTAACTCTATGTTAGGTACTTCTCAATCTCTCCACTTCTCCTTTTCTCCCTCCATCTCTGTGTATCTGCGCTGTGCATGTGGTGAACAGTGGAGGGAGGGAGGTCTAGGGAACAGCATTGGGTCTAGTTCTGGTGAAAAGTGGAGGGAGTAACAAGGTCTTTGGAACAGCGGTGGGTCTAGTTTACATTTACATTTTAGTCATTTTGCAGACGCTCTTATCCAGAGCGACTTACAGTAAGTACAGGGACATTCCCCCGAGGCAAGTAGGGTGAAGTGCCTTTCCCAAGGACACAACGTCATTTTGCACGGCCGAGAATCAAACCGGCAACCTTCTGATGCTGGGATTTGGCTAAATGGTTTTGTGAGGATGGCTTACACATACCATTTTTGTGTCTTAGCAATCGAGAAAAACTGGAACAGTTGTTCCCATAGCATTGGGTGTGTTAGTGTCTGTGTGTATGTGAACTTACAGCTCCAGGGTGGCATTGGGGAGGAGTTGGTGTCTATGTGTGTGTGTGTGTGTCTGTGTGTGTGAGAGCTTACAGCTCCAGGGTGGTATTGGGGAGGTGTTCAGTGTGTCAGGGGTTAACACCAGTAGTGTGATGACATGTTTAACGAGCCTGATGTGTCTGTCACACACCGCCTGCTCCCATCCACCTGAAGTGCCTTTCCCAAGGACACAACGTCATTTTGCACGGCCGAGAATCAAACCGGCAACCTTCTGATTACCAGCACTACTCCCTAACCGCTCATCCACCTAACTCTACAGCGGTGGGTCTAGTTATGGTGAACAGTGGAGGGAGGGGAGGAGGTCTGGGGAACAGCAGGGGGTCTAGTTCTGGTGCAGCTTCGTGTGGAGCGCATAGACGTGATAAAGCTGCTGGACACACACCACACTGTTGCTCAACTCAACTAACACACGCATGCACACGAAAGGCACACACATAGGCAGACTCACAAACACACACACCCTGTAGCTCATCAGCCTGTCCCCCCCCCCCCCCCCCCCTGTGTGAGGAGGAGAGACCCCCCCCCCCCTGTTCTCTCCCTCCCCCCCACTCTGGTGAGTGTGTGTGAGGATCAGGAGATGTCATGCAGGTCTGGACCACCTGCAGAGAGACACTCCAGCAGGTAGCAGCAGGTCCTCTGCAGGGTTCTGTCACACTGCCCAGACCTGTGTGTGTGTGTGTGTGTGCTGACAACTTGAGGAGCGGAGGGTTTCAGAGTGTGTTTGTGTGTGTATGTCTTTAATGAACTGTGTGTGTGTCTTTCATGTGTGTGAGTGTGTGTGTGGGATGAGAGTGACCACTGGGCACCAATTGTTATCTCCATGGTTACGTAATCATAGGGGTGTTGAGCCAAGGCTGATTATGTAAGCATCTGCTATCGTCATGGAGATGATGCTCATCTGGTTACTAACCAAAAATGTACCTACAAAACTGTAAACGTGGACACGGTGTTAAAGTAAGGTTAGCATGTGAGCTTAACACCTACCGTAATACAGTTTTTCTCAATTGCTAAGATAGCAGTGCCAGCCATCTGCTAGGGTTTAATCACAGTTTGTCTCAATTGCTAAAACACATTTCTTGAATGTGTACTGTGTTTTCTCCAAACTCTAAACACACATCTTCATACTTACACTGTTTTGGCCAAACCCTTGACTTTTGACCCCAAATCAAACACTGTAGTCCAAACCATATTATCTGTCATATAAACTTACCTTATCATTCAAAATACACACAAAGCCCTCAAATAAAATCAACCTTCTGAACACCATTTACACACTGCTGAGAGGAATTGAAAAGACTATTATAAAAAGTTTTTAATGAACCATTGACTATAATGTGTCTTAATTTTAGATATGTTCCACCTCATGAGTTTGACATGATGTAAGTCATAAAAATGGCTAATATTACAGGATGTTTATTTTCTATTTACAGTATACAGCAATTGCATTTTGAGCTTGTGTCACTGTAATGGTCACAGCATACAAATAGTAGTACTGTTAGTCAACAACACAAATTCATTACTGTAATTTAGGGAACAAAGGCTTATAAAACAAGGAAATAAACAAACATTTTTCTCTTGGGTACAGGGACGGATCTAGAGATTTTCATTCGGGTGGCACTTTTGTAAAGCTCTCTCTTGGAAGTTGCTTTGGATAAAAGCATCTGCTAAATGCTTAAGAAAATAAATTAAAAAAAGATTGGGGTGGCAGTATATTTTATTGGGGTGGCAGCTGCCACCCCTTGCCACCCCTTAGATCCGCCACTGCTTGGGTAACAGGGCTTGTGTATGCTACAGTACTGTTCACTTTCAATCTTGTTTTCGTGTTTACCATGAATTTTTCATCATCTTTGCCATTTCAATCTCTTTACAGAAATGTACAAAGGAGCTCAAGAAAGAAGAGCTTTAGGTTTTGAATAACTGTGTGTATATGCTATATCCAAAACTGTAATATAATGGCAAAAGTGTTTGCAACATGTGACAAATGCGTGCCTTTGAGACGTGTTTGTGATATTTTGAATGCAGTGCTTCATTTTGCGAGAGAAGCAAGGCATTTTTCATTTTGTGTGTGCAGTTGTTGGATTTGTGTGTTAAGTTATGGAAAAAAGAGGACAAGTAAAAAAAATGTGTGTGAGCGTTTGAAAAAAACTGTAAAGACTGGGGTACATGGTCTTCCTGCTGGGATTTGGCTAAATGGTTTTGTGAGGATGGCTTACACATACCATTTTTGTGTCTTAGCAATAGAGAAATACTGGAACAGTTGTTCCCATAGCATTGGGTGTGTTAGTGTCTGTGTGTGTGTGAACTTACAGCTCCAGGGTGGCATTGGGGAGGAGTTGGTGTCTATGTGTGTGTGTGTGTGTGTTTGTGTGTGTGTCTGTGTGTGTCAGAGCTTACAGCTCCAGGGTGGTATTGGGGAGGTGTTCAGTGTGTCAGGGGTTAACACCAGTAGTGTGATGACATGTTTAACGAGCCTGATGTGTCTGTCACACACCGCCTGCTCCCATCCACGGTGTTTTAATGACCTTTTGTCATTAATTTACACTGCAGAGTGGAATGGAAAATGGCTAGATACTTGATGTGGAGTTGTACGAGCCGAGGAAACGTCACCCACAAATAGATTCTTCTGTTTCCTACTGCCTGAGAGAGAGAAATAGAGAGAGAGAGAGAGATAGAGTGGGACCCCTGTATAGGGTTGGTGGGACCACGTCAAGTCATTGTTGATCAAATACAGCTTGATGCCACCCTTTATTGCGCAATCTCCGTAAAGTCTTCTGTCATAAAAAAACATTGTTTGTTTTGACAAGGAATCTCTTCACAAATTGATGTTGAAATATATTTGACAAGCTGGCAGGGAATCTTTAAACAGAGTTGCTGATGAGACTCATTATTCAATTTACAATTTACAACCGAGAGATTAGCAAATCATTCTAGCGTAGCTTATTTGAATATATGAATAAAGATGGATGGCATTTTCAAACCTTTTTATTGAAGAAATTTGAAAGGTTTTACACGTTAACAGCCATATAATTACAGGAAAACACCATCTTATGTTTTTGACCTAGATGAGATTAAAACTAACATTCTGTTGAGCAACATTTAGAACGAGCATTGATGCCCGGCTCTAAAATAACCAAGGCAATGGCCTCGATGGCGCCATCCAAGATCAATACTTTTTGTTTGCCACATGCTAGACGAACAAGAACACCTTTTAGAACGTCGCTCTTGGGTATGAATTAAACGTTGTTGCAACCGATTACATTTTCTGGTTCTTTATTGTTGACCAACATGTGGATATAACCAGGATAAACCAGCCGTGCAAGTCAAAGCCATATCCCCCTTTTGCTCCTCCCCCACTTGCCTCTCTCCCTCCGCCCACCCTCCGACTCTCACCCTTATGTTCTGCCTATCATCTCATTCTCCTCCCCAGCCTCGCCTCCTTTCTTCTCTTCCTTCCTCATCTCTCCGTTCCTTGGGGTAACTGTCTGGTGACTAATGAGCTGTTGGTGACTGCTCGACTGTCTGTTAACCTTAGCAATCAGAGAAGGCTGACCCCTGGAGACGGAGATTTGCGTGTGTTTGTGTGTCTGTGTGTGTGCACAAGTGCATGTTTACAGATACAGCGCTTCATGCCATTAGCTGGTCATAATAGTTATTGATCTCCTGCTGCGGTCTATGTCTGCTCAGTAATGGCGGCTGTCACTTAGGATGACACACGAGGGGCAAGGTGACAGGGTCAGCGCGGGGGGGCTAGGCGGCCGTGATGTAGGGTTGTCCATGTCCCAGGGTTGTGGCTGGGGCTCTTGGTGCCTTTGTTTGATCTGGGGGAGGCAGGGGGGGGGGGGGGTCCTGGAACCTGGGGGGTTCTAGAATATGGTCTCTTTAGGATTCTGGACATGATTTTTGGAAGATTCTAGAACCTGGTATCTTGGTGATTTTAGCGCCTGGTGTCTGAGGGATTCTAGAATCTAGCCATGTTTGATTCCAGCTGGGAGTTATAGCATTGGCAGTTTCCTCATCTTCGCAGCTATGCCAGCATGCATGTTCCCATGACAAGCACCCCCGCCCCTCCCCCCCCCACCCACACACACACTGTCTTCCCCCAGATGCGACCCCCCCTGCCCTGGTCCATCATCTCTCAACCCCAACTCTGACTCACCCCCTGCCCTGGTCCATCAACTCCCTCCCACTGGAAAGGCAATCTACCACATTCCATTGCTGTTGAATGAGTCTTGGTGCTTTGCTTCACAACACATGAGGGGCCGACCATGGTGGCTTATGAAACCCATTGCTCACCACTGCTGTAGTCTACACAACCTCCTCTTATCTCTCTTTCACACAAACACACAAACACACCCACCCACACACACACCCATGCGTACACAAACACGCTCAATTTATCCGGGCCTCTGTTATCTAAAACCGGTACAGGTGAATTTCCTTGCCTGCCCAACCGTGGTGATTGGTTTTAATGTGGACATGACACCCTGTAGCTGTCCAAGATCACAACTATGCAGCCACACTAGCAACAGAGCTGAACATTTCTACACTTTCTGTCTTTTCTGACCAGGAACACTGTGTACCTGACTCTAGCGGCAAGATGGCTAATATTCTGTCCACCCCCGTTCAAATACACGCCTTAATTTAATTTAGACACTACACAAAAGCTGATGCGATCAAAGGATATAAGTTATTGAATGAGTGAGATCAACACTCCTTGTAATCAACGTTAACCCTTCAATAAACACTGTTGCTACCCCCTGACATGACCATAATAATTTCTAACTTATCCAACCAATTTTTAAGAAATGTTAATCACACTTCTGGTTTTAAAATGGATCATTATCACAACACTTACCTGAGGGAGGAGATCACTCGCTGCCTCGTATGCTCTGTACCTGCGAGACACGGTACACTGACTTCTTGTTCGCGCGCCCTCATGGAGATACCCGCGCGCAGTGGCTAAAGCTGTATCCTGATATCGTATTCACTATCACTCTAAAACTCTGACAAGCGACAAAAGACACGGACAGTCTCCAGAGTCACAAACTTCGCGTCTTTCGATCTTGGTTTGAGAAATGTCGACAGGGCTCTGCTCTGTCCCTTCTCGCGCTCTCCCTCCGATCCTCGTGCGCTCCAAGTCCTTTTGACAAGCACGGACAGACAGCTCCTAGTCTCTCATAGCAACCAGTTACTATAGTAATGACGAGGTTGGACAGTGTGGTAGTAGTAATGACGATTATGGTGATAATGAAGATGGTGGGGATGATGATGATAAAATGTTTTATTATTACTTACAAATCTCTATTTTAGAATGATTTTTTTTTTTTACTTAACCTATGTGCACAGAATAGCCTAGCCTAGGACTATATGGTTGTGTTGGTACAATACGAACTAACAAGCTTGGAGACCTCTGAATCCAGTTAAACTCTCGGAAATGTAGCCTACTGTAATAACACAGAAGTGAAGCTAATGATTTTGACTCAGCTAGATAACCAACCTGCCATTAGGGCGGTGTTCAAACTGTGGGACTGACAACTCTGTCATTACGCTATATTGTCAGACTCAGCTGTGTCACTCGCCGACAGAGGCTACAGTAAGTGAGAGAAACCAACTCATCAACGACGCCCCGTAGGATATTGAACCACCAAAGACCAGCGCTTTAAACCATGTTCATGGAGAGTTATCTTGTTAGTGCTGTTCCTGTTAGCCCTCTCCATACAATCTATCCTGTCATAGACCTGTTCCTGAATAGCAGTTAGTTAGCCCTGTTACCGGAGAACTAACCTGGTCCTCCCCCGGGAGCTGTGCTCTAAAATCGAATTTAGAACATCTGATTCTAATAATTAGCTGGTTGATGAGATGGATGGTTGGGTGGTTTGGACAAAAAAAAACGCAAGGAGGAAGCTTTCCCTGATTAGGGTTGGAGGGTCCCAGTCTGTGTAGTAAATGTGGTTTGAAGTGCTGCAAGACACTATAGGGTACAGGCTTATGACTAGGCCTACTTCATTTTGGTCTAATGACAGCCCCTGGGGCTGCATAGGTGAATGTTGAGAAGAGAGAATGGGATGGTGGAAAGGAGGATGTGAAGAAGGAAAGGGGGAAGAGGAGGAGTGTATGAGGAGTGGTAAGTGAAGAGTAATTTGAGTATTGGAGAGGAGAAGGCGTAGGTTGAAATGAAGAGAAGGAATTTGAGCTCACAGAATTCAGTCTTGAAAATGTCTCTTCAGGGATTTAATCCCAATAAAAATATACCAGAAATCAATTAGCGACAAACGAAGCCGTTAATGTTCATTTGCCCGCGACGCCGATGTCTATTAGACTTAAATGGGCTTTTCTCCCGAAAACAGATTTGTCTTGCTCTACCAACTCCCTACACGAATTTAAATATTTTAATTGTATTCTAAGAATAATATTTGCCCTACCCAAAGGCCCACACACAATTTACAGACACAAATAATCATTCGTTCGTAGGCCTATGTAATGTCTTTAAACAGTAACTGGTAATTGTATTCAAGATTTTATTGGACATTAATGCACATTTCTTTAGCAGGTGCCAAGAAAGGACTTTCAGACAAAAAATGATTCCCGTCTGTGGAAGCTAGGCCTACTATTGCCCAGTTTATCTGCATCAGACAGTGAGAACATGCACATACATAACTTTATGTTGATGGTAATATTGTGTCCAATGTTTTGGTATATGTCTGACATCCTTGTTTAGGCCAACAGTCTTGGAGACTAGACAGTTATTAACAAGATTAACGAATGAAATTTATTAATCTGTTTAACAATTATCCTTCTGACTGCATTATTGTAGCTGCTTTGTGCCCTAAATTATAACCAATCCTCTTTTACCAGTTTAAATATTTTGCCGCGGACTGACGGTATCCGTTTTTGGCAGAAATACACTTTTTGGCCCACTTGCAACCACACGCAACCCGAAGATGTAATTTCGCATCCCATCCAGTAGGAGGCAGCATCGACTCACCATATATGAACCTGGCAAATCAGAACAAGAGCTTTATAACAAATACAACATTGAATGGTCATTAGAAGCGAAGTCCACTTACATACAAACCTTTAATGTCCAAGGTGTATGTTTGTAGGAAGTTGTACACCTATGTTTATTTTAATGTAACAATAAAACAATGTACCCTGAAGTGAATTGCTTTACAACTGAGGCATTACGTCTCCTATTTTCAGTGTGCAATGTGTTCATCTAGCAGATACTTTGATCCAAACAGATGTAAAGGAGGGTTTCCAACCTGCCACCTTTTGCTTTGCAATAAACTGCTCTACCATGTAAATGTACACATCCTGGCCCGGCCCTTCCCTATACACCAATCACAACACACTAACAGTACTGCAGTCATCCTAAGCTGACAACCAGGAAGTTGTTGGTTCGATCAGGTGTCTCCATCACATTCTTTATGTGTAACTGCACCATCTTGTGGGAATAATAATGATGAGACTGGGTTCATTTGGCAGATGATTTTATCAGACGAAATCACTCGGCTGATGACACAGCGGTCAGGGCCGGTCCTTCCTACGGGCGACATAGGCAGCCGCCTAGGGCGGCATGAAGAGGGGGGCGGCACTTTCTAAAGTGCATCCATTAACTAACCCTCCCGCACTACAGGCAAAGGGCGCCAACCGCGCCACGTCATGTGTCCGTGTTGTAGTTGGGGGGGCGGCTCATCCTCCTCACCCCCTCGTCCTCCTCCTCCTCTCCCTTCTAATCTCCCCCCCCCCCCCCCCCCCCCCCCTTCATAGCTTCCCCTCCTCCATCAACAGGTTGAGTCCGGTGCAGATCCGGGCGAGGCAGGGCCACAGCGCCCCCTGCGGGTCGAACAGGTGCGTGAGCAGGCCGGGGTCCGCGTAGTGGCTGAACACGTGGCGGATGCGCCCGTGGGATTTGGCCGTCAGGTGTTTCTCCACCAGCCTCAGCAGGAGGTCTCGACAGCCATTCAGAAGTTCCTCCATCACGGCCATGTCGAAGGTGAACTCCACCTGAGGGGGGGTTATTGCAAACAAATACTGTTTGTGGAAACTATTAATGGGACAAGGTATGGCACCTCTTGAAAGTGAGATGAGAGGTCAGGAGGGGAGGGGAGAGAAGGTGACAGGAGAGGAGAGGAGAGGAGGAGACAGGAGAAGAGAGGAGGAGACAGTAGAGGAGAGGAGGAGACAGGAGAAGAAAGGAGAGAAGAGGAGAGGAGGGACGACGAGGGGAGAAGAGGGAATAGCTGAGGAGAAGGGAAGAAAGTAGAGGAGAGGAAAGGAGAGAAGGGGAGAGGAGACGTGATTGGAAGACAGGAGAAGAGAAGCGAGAAGAGGGAAAATATGTTTTTCATATGTGTACCTCGTGGAAGCTGATAGCCGTCATGGCTCCATGGTGGATCTTCTTCTTGAACTCCAGAGCCAGAGCCATCTCCTCCGGGCTGAACGCCTGATGACGGAACAGGACCCCCACCTTCACCACCACCTGCAGCACAGCACCACCTTATTACCGTAACGCACGCACACACACACCTTCCCCACCACCTGCAGCACAGCACCTCCATACACACACACCTTCACCACCACAGGCAGCACAGCACCTCCTTATGAACACACACACACACAAACACACACACACACCTTCACCAGGTCTTTGACCACCTTCTTGGCCTCTTCCTTGTTTCCAGAGTGTATCTTGGAGACGTGGTAGAACTGGTCCAGGATCTCGCTGCTTGTGTCATCGATGAAGAGCTGCACCACAGACTTGGACGCCACGTTGCTCAGGAGCTTCTTCTGGGTCCTCAAGGCCACGTCCTTGTAGCTGAAGCCTGCCATGTTTACTCTGGAGGGGGGGGGCACAGGGAAGGAGAGGATGAGGACGGATGCTGAGGAAGAGAGAAGATGAGAGAGGAAGGAAGAGGAGAGGATGAGGGAGGAGAGGAAGGGAGGGTTATTGACAAGTCAAGGTTCCTTTGTTCTTTGTTAGTGAGATGGTAGAACGTGAGTGCCTGTGTTTATGTATATGTGTGAGTGTGTACGTGCTGGAAAGTGATTGTGAGTGTGTGTGTTAGAAATGGTGTGTGATTGTGAGCGCGTGCTAGAGAGAGATTATGTGTATGTATGTGCAAGAGAGTGTGTTTAGAGTGAATGGTAGAGTGTGTGTGTGTGTTAGAAAGCAAGTGGATGTGCTGCTGGATGTTATGGTTTCCTCAAGCTACCGCAGGGGTCAAAGGTTAGTCCCCATCTTGGAGGAACTGTGACCTCATCATCATGCGACCTCAGCTAACCCCAACGTATCCACTCTAAGACAATAACAAAAATCTACAGTAAAGTCAGTCAAAGTACAAGTTAGCGTTTAGCATGATTGCCATATCACACAGCTTGTGTAAGACTCCCTTTCAGGGTTTTGAAATCAGTTGTATTTTTGCCCTGTTTTCAAGTTATGCTATGTTAGCTTTCACATATCTGCCCGGGAGAAAACAGTGAGGTTATTTTGATTTAGATTGTATTTTTCATTTACCCCGAGGGGTCAAAAACCTTCGATGAAATTCGAGTGCCTTTTTGAGGTACATCTCACAGAATGGGGTTGTGCCTGATTTGAGGAAAAGCCCATGCACAGCTTTTCACCAGAGACCATTTTTTGAAATAGTACAGGGGGCAGGATAAGACTGAAATTAACGACTTCAGTTGCCCTTTAAAGGGTCAGCTACTGCTGAACTGTTGCTTGTGATAATTGATATCCGTTTACGAGAGACAACCATCTCGGGACTCCCAGAGCTGACAGGATATGATGTAATCTGTTTGATCTGCAGCTTCCTCCTCAGTGGGACCCAGCGGCCTGGAGGGTGGCGACCTGGTTGCTGCAATAACAACTGGAAGTGAGATGGACGATAACCAGTGAGCATCCGTGATTTTAAGATGGAGGTGATAGGCTGTAGGCTCGGCCTTGTCACGGCTGAGATGAGGGCAGACCCTGATGTTCGAGGAGTGTTTGGATTGTCTCGGGCACAGGACTTTGGGGTTTTAGAAGTAGAATGTAATCATTTTGTATCCTTAGGCAATGTCAGTGGTCGTTTAAAGTCAGTCTATTTAAATCTTCTACTTATGTTGATTATTCTAGTCGGTTGTGTCATGCCATCTGGGTCGATTTGGTTTTCCGAATGTGTGACACCATTTTAGAGAAGTGTCTCTTTTCCTGTATTATTTCCTGTCTAACTTCCTGTCAGTTTTTTGCAACAGAGACAGAGAAATGAAACCATGACTGCAGTGACACACGCACACACGCACGCACACACACACACACACACACACACACACACACACACACACACACACACACACACACACGTATTGTCACATGTAGTGACAATGTTTCATAGCTTAGCCTTCATGGAATGTCTGTCTACTTCAGAGGAAGTGTAATCATTGTTGCTAACAGCTTGGTGTCTAAAATAGCCCAGACAGTCAGGACCACTCATACCTTCCATTCTGAACCACCAACCATGTGCATGCTCACATGCACTGATCGCATGCACTGCTCACATGCACTGATCACACACATTTTTCACCTGACATCCTATCTTGCAAAGCACTCCTCTGAAACACATACAAAGCTCACATGCATTTGAAGACAGTGAAGATGTACGAGTGTACTGTATACAGTTCACACACACACACACACACGCATGCACACACTGAGCCTACCTGCCTGGACCCTTGACTCCTGAGGCAGGTGGTCACTTGTGGAAGTTCCACATCTAGAAGCTCAAAAAACCACAGTCCCCACGATGCCGTGCACTCACTTGTCCCTCGCTCTCTGCTCCGTTTCACACACACACTTCCTTGAAGATCTCTCTTTAAAATATTACGGAGGGCACACCCCTGTGCTGACATCCCTCTCTCTCTCTCTCTCTCTCTCTCTCTCTCTCTCTCTCTCTCTCTCTCTCTCTCTCTCTCTCTCTCTTTCTCTCTCTGACTTCATCTCTCTCTCTCTCTCTCTCTCTCTCTCTCTCTCTCTCTCTCTCTCTCTCTCTCTCTCTCTTTGACTTCATCTCTCTCTCTCTTTCCTTCTCTTGCTCTCTCCCCCCTCTCTCTCTCCAGCTGTCTCTCTCGCCGTCTCTTTCAGATATGTCAACGTTCTCTAGCTCTTTCTCTGCAGCATTTGTCCTCCGTTTTGTTCCCTTCCTTGCCTCATTTTTCTCCTGGTTTGGGACTCATGAATGACACACAGCAGAGCATAGCAGAGCATAGCAGGGCTCAGCGGGGCATAGCAGGGCATAGCAGAGCAGAGCATAGCAGGGCATAGCAGGGCATAGCAGGGCATAGCAGAGCATAGCAGAGCATAGCAGGGCATAGCAGGGCATAGCAGAGCATAGCAGGGCATAGCAGAGCATGGCAGAGCAGGGCAGAGCAGGGCAGAGCAGAGCATAGTAGGGCAGGGCAGGGCAGAGCAGAGCAGTCTGTTCATTCCTGTCTGTCCTTCAGTGACGTCTGCATCCCATCACTCTCTCAGCCCTCTCCAAGCGTCTCCACTGGCACTCCCATACAAGGATGTGTGTGCGCTTGTCTGCGCGTGCGTGCGTGTGTGTTTGTATGCGACCCTCCAGGGTGGAGTGAGGAGCCTGATGAGAAGTTGTGAGAGGAGTCCTTTCAACTGACCGTTGACCAAACTCTCTCGTCTGCTGAAGTTTATGCTTCGCAGCCTTCTTCACAGTGTGTGTGTGCGTGCATGTGTGTGTGTGTATGTGTGTGTGAGTACTTGTGCGTGTGTGTCTGTCTGTGTGCGTGTGTGCCTGTGCGTGTATCTGTGTGTTTGCATGCGTGCGTGTGCGTGTGTGGGTGCCAGGGTCCCAGCAGTAAGTAACATCTCTAGTTCGGTGGAAGACAGGGGGAAGTGTTGTAACCGTATACACTAAGACCGGCCACATCACACTGACCAATCAATCAGCTCGCCCCAGGTGCTCTCAACCAATCAGCTACTGAACAGGTGGTGTTAGAGGTCCCTAAAGTATTTTAATGCCCTGGAAATCCTACTGTGTCTTTCAGACAACCAAATTACACAATTCCCCGTCCTGCTCTGACACAGATCCAGTTGGCAGCGCAATAACAACTGCTGCCATGGCAATAGACAGGAAGTTGCCAGAACATGTGGCTTCCTGGTGTCCTCTGACCACCAATGAGAATGAACACAGAGAGGGAGAGAAAGAGAGAGACTAAACAGATAGACAGAGATACACAGAGAGAAATTAAAGAGAAAGCGAGAGAGAGAGCGATAAGGAAAAAGAGAGAGAGAGATTGGAGTTGGAGGGGAGAGAGAGAGAGCAAAGAAAACGGTATGTCCAACAGTGAGTTGGACAAAACTCCACTGTCTCTCCACCTTCAAGAGAAGGCTCAAGACGCACTTGTTCCGGGAGTACAATGGTACTTAGGAATGGTTTGCTGAAACCAACGCTAGTTTCCTCAAGGATCACAATGACTCTTGCTTAGACTGTTGCTCTTGTTGGTTAGTGGTAGCTGATTTAAACTGTTGTATTCTATTTTAGTTAATCCTATTTTTATTGCTTTCCTACAGGTACACCTGCACTTAGAGATTAATGGTGTGTAATTTTAACTTGTTTAACTACATGCTCTTATGGTTTCTTCCCTTTAGCACTATTTTTTGGTTGTTCACAATATGTACTTCTTGTTTTTGACTACCCGCAATGCTGTGGGGCTATCTTGTTGTTATTATCAGTGACCTATGCACTTTGTAAAGCTCTCTCTTGGAAGTCGCTTTGGATAAAAGCGTCTGCTAAATGAATAAATGTAAATGTAATGTAAAAAAATGTAAAAAATGTAAAAAAGTAATGGACCTGAGGTTTAGTGAAGCATGTGCTCCTGCAGGGGGCACTGTGGCTCTTCAGCCGTCAGCCCTGCCTCCTTGTCCTGCTCCACACACCAGCCATTCAGATGATCCACTGTCTAACCCTAACCCACACTAACACAGGGAACAAAGAGAACACACACACCGATACATGCACATTGTATTCATAACTCCATGCACACACATGTGCAGACAATGCACACACACACACCCACCTCGCTAACCCACCCTGTCCCCATGTCTGTCTCCTTCACTCCATCCCTCCTCTCGTTCTTCATTCCCGTTGTTTTGATGTTCTTCATTCCTGGTCTCGCCTTCTGGTCGCCCTCCAACACATACACTCCTTATTATCTCTCTCTCTCTCTCTCTCTCTCTCTCTCTCTCTCTCTCTCTCTCTCTCTCTCTCTCTCCCCCTCCCTCCCTCCCTCCCTCCCTCTCCCTTCTCTTCCCTCCCTAAATCTACCCTCCTCCCCTCTCCCTGTCTGTCCTGTGTGTGCTGGTGTTGTTGTGAGGGCTGACCTGAATCCAGATCCTAAACCAAAGCCCCAGGCCTGGGGCTGCCAGACCCAAGCAGGCCGCTCCTTCTACCATAGATCGGTGCACTGCTGTTGGGCTTGCAGGCCTTTGTCAGACTCCCCCCCACCCCATCTCCATGGAGGTCCAGATATGAATATTCCAGATTTGCTGCCGCCCTGTACCCCTGTAACCACGACGACGAGCTGATGAAACGAGGTGTAACCGGAGCTGTGGGTGAATCATCAAACTGGGTTTCTAACTTCTTCCTCCATTGTACAAACTCAGACAAATACCCCATGGGCACACACACACAACACACACACACACATGGAAAAGCTGAGGGGGGGAGCAGGGGAAGGGGGAGTGGTGAAGAAGGGAAGGTAAGTCGGCCCCACGTCGACAGAGGGGCTAGTCAGTGAAGTAGCTGTGTTTGATAAAAAGAAACGTCTGCTTTGTTCTGACTTTGCCGACAAGGATGGTTATCACATCCGCTGTGCTGGCACCAGCGACGGGCTCTGTGTGGGTGTTGCTAGCCAGCTCCTCGTGTCGTGTCATTAGCGTCCAATCAGATGAGCTTGTCCTGCTAGACGGCCCCTTTGCCTGCCTCGCATCTCCAGGTGTCCCATGCTCCCGTGTGGAGGCACAGGACTTTTATTGAAAGTGAATGAGAGCGAGGGTGATTTTTGCCCTTGAACGCTGTCGGTGGATCATGGCTTTAGGTGTCTGCTACCAAGTCACTGAACTCTAGTGTGCTACTGGAGAAGTACTAGAACGCTGGGAGGAGTACGCTAGTATGCTGGCACGCTGGAATGAGAAGAGAGGACAAGAGGAGAGGAGAAGGATAGAAGGAGACTATCTGCACTCCTTGCGTTCTCTCTCACTCTAGCTCTCTGTCTCTCACTCCATCTTTCTCTCCCTCTCTCTTTCCATCTCTCACCATCTCTCTCTCTCTCACGCTCCCCATCTCTCCCTCCGTCTCTCTCTTTATCCATCTGGGTGAGAACCTGTGATGAGCTGACCTGCTAACTCTAGCACATTACTGTACTTCAGACACCCTCACACACACACACACACACACACACACACACACACACACACACACACACACACACACACACACACAGTCTCTCCTGTCCTTCATCTCCTCTTAAGATTTAGTGGCAGCTGTTCCACATCTGTGTGTGTGTGTGTCTGTTCTTGTGCGCGTGTGTGTGTGTTGCAGACGTGGTCAAGCCAGACCTGCCACGTACAGCATTTCTGATTGGAAACTCAGAACCTGCTAACCTCTGCAAGGAGTTGAAGGAAAGAGGGAGGTGTAGGAGGAGGAGACGGACTTGGAAAGAGGAGGAGAGGAAGGGAATAAGGAGGAGAGGAGGATAGCAGGAGGAGATTAGGAGAATGTGGAGGAGGAGAGGAAGAGAGGAAGAGAGCATGATAGTACAGGGAGTTCCAGCTGATGTCCAGATGTGTGCTGGCAGGAGGGCATCACGCTACAAACCAGCCAGCAGAGAGAACAGGGCTGATTGGTGGGGATGGACGTGTGTGTGTGTGTGACTTTGCAGGTTTGAGTGTGTGTCTCTGTGTGTGTGTGACGGTGCAGGTTTGAGTGTGTGTCTGTGTGTGTGTGACTGTGCAGGTTTGAGTGTGTGTGAGTGTGTGAATGCTGCCAGAAGAAGTCCTCTTCTCTTTCCTACCTTCCCAGATTCCTTTCCTCCCCCTTTCTCCCCCTTTCTTGCCAGTCTCTCCCCCTCCTCTCTCCTGCCCCCCACCTTTGTCCAGCCTCCCAAACGCACAGACAAACACAAACAAAAGCACACACACACACGTTTGTATTGTACCCTTGTGCGGACTCACATATCAGTCCCATTCAAAATGAGTTTCCTAATTCATGCACACACACTTCCCCCCGCAGGAAGCCCGTAGTAGGAGACCAGACAGGTGTAAGATTATATGCAGTGCTGAGAAAATGTCATAGTCTGCTGTCTACCCACACACACACACACACACACACACGCACACAAAGCGGATATTCTATGAAGTGTGGAGAATCTCGGCCTGGTCTGTGGGTAAATGTCGCTCCCGTCGTGGTAAATGCCATTTCACACCTAAAAGACGCTGCCTGGGGGCCTGGAGAGGGTGCGTGTGGCCATGAAGACAGCTGTTATTTTTTGCCGATCTTTTATTGACACGCTTCCGCCACTCCAGTCGCTCTCTTTCTCCCTCTCTCCCTCCGACTTGACCTCTAATGCGTGTTCTTTTCATCTCTTCCTCTCTCTGTTGGCTTGCTTGTTGGCCTACCTTCTCTCCCTCCCTCACTTCCCTCATCCTTCCCTCCAACCTCCCCTCCCTCCTTCTTCCTTCCTTCTCCCCCTTCCTCTCTCCTTTCCAACTTTTCTTTCTCCTCCTTCTTTCCTCCTTCCCTCTTCCTTTTTCTCCCTCCTTCCCTCCCTCTTGCCCCTTCAGGGAGAGGGGTTGCTTGTTTGTTCGTGAACTAAGGAGGGGGAAAGTGGAAAAAGAATATACCATGTAATAGGGAAGTAGTCACTATTACACTTCTTCAGTGCAGAGTGACAAATACTTTCTGCATGTCTCTAGTTGTAGTGAACCAAAGTAGGCTCCAAAGTAGTTTGGGGTTTGAATAGAATGAAATTAATCGGTGTGAGGTGTTCCCTGGGAAACAGCAAGTGAGGAAGACAGGAGACAAGAAGTCACTTAAGCTGAAAGTTGGAAACAGGGTGTTACGGGAGGAGTTGTGGTGCCTGTCAGTTTAGTTTCCTTCTGATCTTGCCTACACCGGGGTTCAAACTTCCATAAACACTGCTGTAGCCAGCCACGCTTCCAAGTTAGCTCCTTAAAGTGATTTATTTTATGGCAGGGGATGGAGGGTGTGTGAGGGAGTGGGTTTAATCAATTCAGCTTGGTTACAATAGGATCAATAGGATATTGTGTGGAACATCATTCACTTTAGTAAAGGATTCGACATGTCTGTTGATTTCCCAGAAGCCTTAGCATACGTTGTTGAAGTAAACCATACATTTTGACACAGACATAGGGACAGCTTGGGCAAACTACATGTTTTACAGTGGAAACATTATGTAGAATCGTGACAATATTCTTTTGACCTATTGTGTACCCCTGGACTCAGGAAATCCTAATTTTGGTTGGGATGATACCTCAACATAGATCCATTTAACCATGGCAGAACAAAGGAAGAAAGAAACAGTAATGTAGGAAACCGGAAGTCAGGAAGTAGAAAGCAGGAAGTCAAGAATCAGGAAGCAGAGAGGTGGAGATCCAGCTCAGCAGGGGAGCATAGACACTCACCACACCCCCTCAGTGTTCGCACACGAAGAGACGCTGTGGAAGAGACGACTGGCAAACTGTGCCGCGTTGTGCTGAAGATCCCAGATGTTGAGGTCCCTGTAGAGAGGAGGAGAGAGAGACAGAGGAAGGGAGAGGGAGCAAAATAGAGCGGGAGACATGGGAGTGAGGGAGAGGAGAGGGATAGAGAGGGTGAGAGAGGGAGAGATCGATAGCAAGAGGAGGGAGGGATCTGGAGAAGGAGAGTGAGAGAGAGAGAGAGAGAGAGAGAGAGAGAGAGAGAGAGAGAGAGAGAGAGAGAGAGAGAGAGAGAGAGAGGGGTGTAGCTCCAGTGAGTGAGTGATAGGGCCACAATGGTACTCCCCAGCAACTGGAATACTCTAGGAGAAAGGGCAGGCACACTCACACGCACATACACAAACCGGGCTGCTCCACACACAAAAGGATCAAACAGCTGTTTCTCCAGCTGCTGACAGCCATGACAACTGTTCTGTCATGTTCAGGTAAACAGCTGGTGACACTTTCCCTCTCTCTGGGAGAGCGAGGGGGGGGAGAGAGAGAGGGCCGCAGAGAGAGGGAGTTAGGATAGAGAGGAGCTGCTTTTGAAGAGAGGCCCTAAAGTTCCCAGACTCTTCTTCCTGTCCCTCCCTCCCTCCCTCCCTACCTCCCCGTCTTCCTTATCTCCCCTATTCTCTTGTCCTGCGGTCCACTCCCTCTCTTATCCTCCCCTCTGCCCCCCTACAGAGAACGGGGCCCCATCACATCATTGCACTTCCTGCCATTCTTCCCCACTTCCTGCGTGTCCTGTGTGGCTTCCTGCGCAGCGCGTCCACAAGGCCAATCTGTGACCGTATCGACAAACACACAGTCCTCACCCGACGTCTGCCACATCCCTTCCAAACACCCTCATCCTCCTCCCCACCCCTCCTCCTCGGCCAGCCCATCCTCAGAACCCTGAGGAGACAGAGTCCCTCCATCCCTCCATCCCTCCATCCCTCCATCCCACCCTTGATCCTTCCTCTCCTCCTTTTACCGCTCTCTTTATTCACCATCAACGTCTTCATCTCTACACCTTCATGTTCCCCCCCCCCCGTCCCATCCTGCACACATCCACCCTCCCCTCCCTCACCTCTCCACCTCCCTCCAGCCAGCGCAAGAGGGGAGCCCCTGGTGAGGAAGGAAACATCCCAGAATAACACAAGAGGGCATTGTTTCCAGAGTGACGGCTGACATGGTCAGCAACCTTTGACGACGGCTGCTGTGAAGATGACAAGGGAACTGTACGATGGCACAAACACACGCACACACACACACATGCCTACACACACAGTATATTTGCACGGGATCCCTACACACTTGAAGACACAAAAGCAACACACTGTTTTGCTAATGATCATTTTAAGACACTCCCCTCCACTCTCTCTCCCTTTCCCACTTTCCATCTCCCTCTCTCCCTCTCTCTCTCTCTCTCTCTCTCTCTCTCCACATCTATTCATCACTCACTAAAGATTAGAAGCCTATTCTTACCTCCTCCACCTCCTCCCACTCCTCCCCCTCTTCCCTCTATCGCTGGGCTTCTCTAGCTTCATTAGTCTGATTAGGTCAAACATCCTCTGGAGTCCAGACTCTGCTCCTCATACTGATCAGCTAGCGCAGCTCAGAGGAGGAGAAGCAGAACCGCAGAAGAAGCGGAGCAGAGGAAACCACAGTCGACAAATCCTCATCATCATCCTTGTCATTACACGGTCATTATCACGATAGTTGTCATGATCGTTATCAAGATTGTTATCATGGTCATGATCGTTATCATGGTCATGATCGTTATCATGGTCTTGATGATCGTCATCGTCACAGTATCATCCTCAAGCGTTGTTTGTAGGGGGGGTTTTAAGGGGGTCAGGGTTAGTATTAGTGTTAGAATAACATTTAGGGTTTGGGTTGGGGGTTGGCATGAATTTGAATGGGAGTGAATTGTCCTCACTAGGTTAGGAAAGCAAACTTGCATGTGTGTTTGAGTGTATGTGTGTGCGTGTGTGTGCGTGTTGTGTGTGTGATCCTTTGTGTGTGTTAGATCTTGAGGAGTGTAAGTTTGTATATGTGTCTGTTATGTGTGTATGGCTGGCGTGGTTGACGTGTGTGTGTGTGTGCAGAAACAGGTGTTGAAGATTAAATTATTAAATGAACAGCAGTTGTAGTCATTAAACTTTTATCAATCACACCTCCTTTTTACAAACTCAGGCAAAACTCTGCGGCCAAATCTTTTATTCCCTGCCGCTCCCTTTCTCAGAAAGAGGAAGAGAGACACGGAGAGATTAAGAGTGTGGAGGGAGAACGGGGGGAGAGAAGCAGGAGAGAGAGCTTTAAGAGGAGGAGGGGGGGAAAGACTAAATAGAAAGTGGAAGAAAGGAGGGGAGAGAAAGAGCGGCCTAGCGAGAGGCAGGAGAGAGGCAGAGAGAGGTAGAGAGAGAAGAGAGGAGAGAGAGAACAGAAAAGAGAGAGAACAGAGAAAGAGAGAGGAAGGAGAGAAAGAGGGAGCTACGAGGGAGGAGATCCAGTGAGCCAGAGGGAGAGTGAGAGAGACAGAGAGGGAGAGGGAGAAAGAGAAAAAGAGAGGGGGCAGTATGGTGTCGGAAAACATTGGGTGTCGGAAAACGTCGGAGGAAAAACAGCAGAATGATTGTGTTCAAGACAAGAGAGGGAACCGAGGGGCCTTCATGGAAACATTTTATTCCTGTGTCTTCTTCACAAGCTCACTTTCCCTCTGAGCCTCTGGGACAGTGTCTGAAGGAGGAGGAGGAGGAGGAGGAGGAGGAGGAGGATGAGGAGGAGGAAGAGGAAGAAGAAGGAGGAGGAAGAGGAAGGAGGAGGAGGAGGAGAGGAGGAGAGGAGGAGGAGGAAAGGAGGAGGAAGAGGAAGAGGAAGAGGAAGAGGAGGAGGAGGAGGAGGAGGAGGAGGAGGAGGAGGAGGAGAGGAGGAGGAGGAGGAGGAGGAGGAGGAAGAGGAAGAGGAAGAGGAGGAGAGGAAGAGAGGAGGAGGAAGAGGAGGAGAGGAGGAGGAAGAAGAGGAGGAGGAAGGAGGAGAAAGAAGAGGAAGAGGAGGAAGAGGAGGAAGAGGAGAAGGAAGGAGGGAGGGTGTTTAAAGGAGGAGGAGGACAGAGGAGGAAGAGGAGGACAGAGGAGGAGAGAGCAGACTGTTTAAAGTATGTGTAGACGGAAGCTGCACCCCTCCTGTGTGACAGCGCCCCTCTTCTCCTGACCCCTGCTGGGTGGGTGGTCCTGGCCTCATTAACATATTGATTTAATGAATCTACGCATAATTACAGACGCACCCCTGTTGAGCCGAGGGGATTGGAGAGTGTCTCTGAGCGCGCTCAGTTAGCTACTGTCCTGAGCTCATTAGCTGGAAGAAGCTGACCTGGACAACCTCTCCTTCTCCATCTCTCTCTTCTCTCTTTCACTCTCTCTGTCCATCTCTCTCTCTCTGTCCATGTCTATCTCTTCACCTCTCTCCTTTTTTCTCACTTTCTTTAGCCATCTCTCTCTCTCTTTCCTTCTATGACTCTCTTTCTCTCTCTCCTTGACTCTCTCCCTCCTCCTCTCCATCCTTCAGTGTTTATCCAGGGCCTTAGGGGAGGAGCAGGAAGAGGACATGTGATGATTACAGAAGCAACTGACGCGAACCACACCTGCTGCCCCCCCCCCTCCCCCCTCTCTCGTCCCCCCATCCTTCTGTCCTTCCATCCCTCTCTCCCTCACTCCATCCCTGTTTCCCATGTGTCTGCCTCTCTCTCTTGCCTTCCCACTTTCTCCCCTCCCTCCCTCCCCTCCCTCCCTCCCTCCCTCCCTCCCTCCCTCCCTCCCTCCCTCCCTCCCTCCCTCCCTCCCTCCCTCCCTCCCTCCCTTCATCACACTCAGCCCTCCATCCACACATCCTGTGTCTGTGCAGATGTGTGTGTGTGTATGCATGTGTGTACATGTGAGAGGGAGCCATCACTGCCAGTCAGTCTCCTATTGAAAACTTGTGCAGAGGTCATGTATCTCATTCTAGACGTTCCTGCGTTCCTCTGTCAGTCTAAAAGGTCGTCTCACGTGGGCAGAACCCAAGGATGCCCAAGGAGGAAGTCTTCTGACCCAGAAGCCTGAGAACGTTCCGGACTCTCTCCAGGGCCAAGAGGCCCGTTTTAGCTGAAAGCCCATTTCACAAAGTACCGTAGTGCAGAGAGAGAGAGACAGAGAGAGAGAGAGAGAGAGAGAGAGAGAGGAGAAGAAAGAGATAGAGACGAGGGAAGGAGAGAAGCACAAACACACAACCATATCCTCCCCACACACACACGCATACATACACAAACACTGACACACACACATACACACCCACTAACACTGACACAAGCAGACCCCCCCCCCCCCCCCACACACACACACACACAAACACTGAGCTGGGGACCTTGTGTGCAAGTGATGTGAGGGCATGATGCCAGTCTCAGATCCATGCCCACTACCCTGGTGCCAGCACCCACAGGGAGGGAGGAGAGAGGAAGGGGGAGGGAGGGGAGGAGGGGGGGAGAGGAGAGGGGGAGGGAGGGGAGAGGAGAGGGGGAGGGAGGGGAGGAAGGGAGAAGAGAGGGGGAGGGAGGGGAGGAGGGGAGAGGAGACGAAAGGGGGAGGGAGGGAGGGGAGGAGGGGAGAGGAGGGAAGAGAGGGAAAGGGGGAGGAGGGGAGAGGAGAAGAGAGGGGGAGGGGGGGGGAGGAGGGTAGAGGAGGAGAGGTGTAGAGGAGAGGAGGGAGGAAGGGGAGAGAGAAGAGGAGAGGGGGGGGTGTAGAGGAGAGAAGGAGAGGAGGGGAGAGAGGAGAGGGGTTGGGAGGCATAGGGAGGAGGAAAGAGGAGCGCAGGCGAGAGGACAAATGCACGTGTGTGCGTGTGTATGCATGTGTGAGCCTGTGTGTGTGTGGGTCCAGGTGTGCGAGTCCCTGTCTCTGCGTGTGCCGGTGTGTTGCACCGGTGTGTGAGTGTGCATCTGTCAGTGGGGGACATCTTCATCCCCCAGGCAGCGTTCAGGTCTGTCAGGCCTGGTTCCCTGTGACAGATGTGTGAGACTTTGATTAATGTGGCACTCATTTCCTGCCTCTCTTTCCTGCCTGTGCGACAGGAACACGGTTCCCCCTGGAAACCCTGTCCTGTCTCAGTGGTTCTGAGGCTGAGTCGATAATCCATGTCTGAATAGTCTTCATGTGGTGATGGTCTTTTCAATCTGGTTCAGGCTGAGGGCGAACACAGACACACACACACATGCAGGCTCACACAGACAGACACACAAACACAATAACACAAGCTCACACCGATACACACACACACACACACAGACACACACGCTTACCCTAGTTCGGGTGGAGAGGGGCTCAGTAAACAATTTCCTCGACACTTCATTCGTACGGATGTGTGGATAATTAGTTGCAAGGGTGTAAGGAGGCCTATGACTCTATTAGTCTGGGTGTGTGTCTGTGTTGGTGTGTGTGTGTATGACAGTGTATGTGTGTGTCTAAGTGCTGCGTGTATGAGAGTGTGTGTGTTGGTGTATGCGTGCATGAGAGTGTGTGTGTGTCTGTGTTGGTGTGTGCGTGTATGACAGTGTGTGTGTGTAGGTATATGCGTGTATGAGAGTGTGCGTGTGTCTGTGTTGGTGTGTGCGTGTATGACAGTGTATATGTGTGTCTGAGTGCGTGTATGAGAGTGTGTGTGTTGGTGTGTGCGTGTATGAGAGTGTGCGTGTGTCTGTGTTGGTGTGTGCGTGTATGACAGTGTGTGTGTGTAGGTATATGCGTGTATGAGAGTGTGTGTGTGTGTGTGTTTGTCCGAGCTGTGAGTGACAGGGTTTTAGCAGGCTGCCAATCCTCCCCCTCTAGAAAGAGCTTCCGCCCGCTAATTGGCAAACAGAGCGGGCTGGCTGGGGGAGGGGCGGGTCTCTGCCAGCAGTAGGAAGCAGGGAGGGGTGACAGGGGGGCTCTGCGGGGGTGATAATGACTGTCTTATGAGTGTGATGACAATAGGAAGCTGAGGGGCTGGGCGGAGACGACACTTCCTGTGGAATGTAGACACTGGCTGTAGACAGACATGCAGACAGAGCCACAGACAGACAGAGCCACAGACAGACAGAGCCACAGACAGACAGAGCCACAGATAGACAGACCCACAGACAGACAGAGCCACAGACAGGCAGACCCACAGACAGACAGAGCCACAGACAGACAGAGCCACAGACAGGCAGACCCACAGACAGACAGAGCCACAGACAGACAGAGCCACAGACAGACAGACCCACAGACAGACAGAGCCACAGACAGACAGAGCCACAGACAGACAGACCCACAGACAGAGACCCACAGACAGACAGACCCACAGACAGACAGACAGACCCACAGACCCCAACGGCTACCTCAATATTGTCCTGTCTTCTGTGGAAATGTACTTGCACTTTAAATAAGAATGGTTGCACTTTATATAGGAATGTGTGCACTTTATATAGGAATGTAGGAATGTGTAGGTCTCTGTTTGTCTGTGTTGGTCCTACGTTGCTTGTAGCACCATGGTCCTGGAGGCACGTTATCTTGTTGCTGTGTGCTGTACTAACTTTATATGGCCGAACGACAAATAATAACCTACCTACCTACCTACCTACCTACTCACAAACAGACAGGTAGACAGACACAGATGGTCAGATAGGCCGACACAGACAGAAAGACGGACAGACAGACAGGTAGACTGACCTACTGACAAACAGACAGACATACAGATAGACAGACAGACCTACAGATAGACAGACAGACCTACTGACAGACCGACATAACAATTCCTGTTCAACACAAAGACACACACTTCTTGCTCACTTCCTGTTCACATGGGGCCCCAGTGAACAGGATTCAGCTGCTGTTCACAGGATATCTGTCTGTCTGTGTGTGTCTGTGTGTGTCTGTGTATGTGTGTGTGTGTGTGTGTGTGTGTGTGTGTAAGGCGTGGCAGGGAGAACACAGAGGCTGACATCTCACGAGGCTTGTAATCCCCGAGGGGAGGCGATGTGAGGTCTGGGAGAAAGGAATGGAGGGCCGAGTTGGCCTCCTGCCTGGCCCAGGACCACAGCCTGTCAGGCCCTCACGGGGTGTGCGTGTGTAGGGGGAGAAGGTGTGTGGTGGGGGGCTTGCAGGTGGTCGGGTGAAGGGCCTGGGCGGAGGTGCTGGCGGAGGCGTTTGGTGGGCAGGGAGAGCGCCTGGTTAAGGGGCTCCCTCCTCGTGGCCTCCCTCCCTCCCTCTGGCAGGGGGCTCAGGGGGCTCCGTCAGGGGTCGCCTGGTGGTCACAGCTGGGGAGCTCGCTGGCGGCTGATTGGTGGAGGAGACCCAGCTGGGAGTGCCTGGGGGCGTTGGTGTGCTCCAGAGCTGCTGTCCATGGTGCTGAAATGTGCGTGTGTTGTCGTTGTCGTCTGTGTGTGTTCGAATGCCGTTTCGGTGGGTTTGCGTTTGTTTGCTTGCTGGGTGTGTGCGTGTGGAGTGCATGTTGGATGTGAGAGTTGTCCGTGTGTTTCTGGGTGGTGTAAGTGCGTGTGGTAGGTGAGTGTGTGTGTGTTGGTGTGTGTGTGTGTGCAGCTAATGGAGACATCTGACAGGGCGAGTGATTGGTTCAGCTGTTCCTGTTCCTGTCCCTGCCACGGAGTCACCACCTGCTCCTGTGGCGCTGAGATCCTTTCATCCCTCCAACGCTCTCCATCCCTCCATCCCTGCATCTCTCCATCCCTCTCTCTCTCTCCATCCATCCATCTTGCCCTCCATCTCTCCATCCCTCCATCTCTCCATCCCTCCCACCCTGCATCTTTCCATCCCTCTATCTCTCCATCTCTCCATCCCTCCATCTCTCCAATACCTCCACCCTGCCAACCCTGAGAGCCAACCCCTAGAGTAGTGTCTGTTTGGACTCAGTCCTGGCCCCCAGAGCCCCAGCCCTGGCTCCCTACCCCAACCTCCCCCCAGCTCAGGTCCCCTACCCCAGCCCTGGCACTCTCTTCCCTTCTCTCCTCCCCTCACTTCCCCTCCCCTTCCTCTGCTCCTCTTTCCCTCCCCTCCCCTCCCCTCCCCCCCCCCCCTCCCCTCCTTTCCTCTCCTGACTCCTTTCCTCTCCTGACTTCTCCCCTCCTCTCCTCTTTCTCTCCCCTCCCCTCCTGACTTTTCCCCTCCTCTCCTATTTCTCTCCTCCTCTCCTCCTCACTTCTCCCTTCCTCCTCTTTCTCTCCCCTCTCCCCTCCCCTCCGCTTTCTCTCTCCTCCTCTCCTCTACTGTCCTCTCCTCCCCTGTTCCAGATACCATACAGGAATACAGAGAGAATTTACATTAATATAATAAACCTCCCCCCTCCCCCAGAGCACAGTAGCAAATCTAAATACATTTCTCAATAATAGCCAATATGATTCCCCCGAATGCAGCAGTCCATCACCGCATGTGTGTGTGACCCGGGGGGGGTGTGTGCGGGTATGTGTGTGTGTGTGCGTGAGCGTGTGTGTGTGTGCGTGAGCGTGTGTGTGTGTGGGGTTGGAGGAGACGTGCACATATTTATGACGCAAATAGAAAATAAATCCCTTGCTTATGGCGCTTCGGAGACGAAATTAGATTTCCTCGACTGATCCATAGATCTAACCAGGGTCGCGCATAAGGAGGTCAAAGCCATACATGGATAGCTAGATACTTTAGATAGAAAAATAGATAATGGGTATGTTGTCAATTTACGATAATCCCCACCTTCTCCCATTGGCTTGCCATCCTCCACCCACATCATATATCACACATCACAGATCCATCACAGATCCATCACAGATTGCATCGATGCATTCTCATCATCTGTATTTTACAGAACGACAACTGATGTAGACACTAGGGTTGGTGTTTAGGGTGAATTCCGAAGAAGCTCAAATGCAAAACCATGTTGTATAGATGAAAGTCATGAAAAGGCGGTAAGGTATGTCTATTCAAATGGTAGGTGCCGAAGTTGAGTCCAAAAATATGATGTTGCTTCACCAAAAATGTAGAGCTGGCTGCTTATGGTGGACATTTGAGAAATAAACGCTGAATAGAGACTTTGTGAAGCTACATGAGATGTACTGTATGATTGAATTCGCCTGAGGCTATCCTGCTCCAACTCGTCTTATTCTGCAGCCGGAGAACTTCCTGGATCTGCACGCGAAGAGGAAGTGTTTAAATTCGGCGTGTTTGAAGAGAAATGCCGGCGCAGCGACGACGACAGCCGAGCGCCTCGAGTCAGCCAGCGACGGCACGCGAACGGGAGGAAAACTTTCAGGCGTTTTTCAAAACATCCCGAGTCATCACTTCCTGTGATGTCACACGTCCCCACTTCCAGTGATATCTCCTCTGAGCCGCGAGAGCGCTGTCTCAGCGGCCCCCCCAGGAGACGTGCTGGGGGACGACTTCTCTCTCTCCTCCCTTGTGTCCTCCCTCCTGGAATAAGGAGGGATTTAGACTGACGGGTTTAGTAAGTCCCCCACAGAGGCGATTGGTATTGTGCTATGCTCCACACTCCTCCAGTGACGGGTGCTGACATAGTGTGAAAGCATTGGTAAATTAGTCCCTAAAAATCGATTGTTTTGGTCTTGGTTGAACTTGTGTGTAAAAGAAGTTCAAGCATTTTTAATTTTTGTTCACTCTATGCATTTTGTGTCAAAGCAACAAGAAATGTGTTAATTGTATCGCCAACACAGGCGGATGTTGTGCTAACCGTATGCTCCCCACTCCTCCAGTGACGGGTGCCCCCCCCCCCCCCTCACCCCTCCTGTGTGGGATAACACGCCCGAGGCAGATGTCATGAGTGCAGAGCGATACATGTCGCTAATATGACACAAAGACGATACTTCCACATCCTACAAGGTCGGGATCCGGTTACAGTTTTTTACAATCGCTATGACAGTTTTATCAATACCTTAAACAAGTTTTCTAAACTCTTAACACACCAACACACCTACCACACACAATTGGCAAAACTGTTAATTTTATTTGCATAACTTCAACCAGCTTTTTCTCAGTAGCAATAGAATAAAATACAGGGGATATATTTGTTTTTCAATTCATAATATGAACAGCTGTTCACTTTGACTTTAGCCAATAAGTTAGGTTTTGAACATGATGTTATCTGTTCTGACTTAGTGTGAAAGCATTGGTAAATTAGTCCCTAAAAATCGATTGTTTTGGTCTTGGTTAAACTTGTGTGTAAAAGAAGTTCAAGCATTTTAAATTTGTGTTCACTCTATGCATTTTGTGTCAAAGCAACAAGAAATGTGTCAATTATTTCGCCAACACAGGCGGATGTTGTGCTAACTGTGTCAAGAGTTTAGGAAACTTGTTAAAGGTATTGAAAAAAGTGTCATAGCGATTGTAAAAAACTGTATGTTTCATATTCTGTCGATAAAATTACACAGTATATCGTATAAAGTATACACATTACGAAGTGTGTGACCCCCCTCCCCACCCCAACACAGTTAGGTATTAATACTCAGAAAAATTCTGCCCCCCCCCCCAAGGCCTTGCAATTCTGCTTCTGCCCCCACAAAAAAACAACAAAATATATCACAGGAACAACTCTCTGGGCGTCTCTCCATGAAGATCCCTTATTCGCTTATGGGGGGAGGAGGGGGGGGGGGTGCTTAATTGTATTGTCATGCAAATGCTGTTTATGAACTTTCAGCTGAGGGGATGCTGCCTCTAAAATTGCTTTTAATATTTCATCAGTGGCCGTGGGGAGGGCTGCGTGAAGCTGGCAGTGTGGCAGGAAGAAAAGGTCCGTCTTCGCTGGCTTCTGGTGTTTACACATATTCATCAGGCTGCTCAGGGGGAGAGGAAAACACCAGACAAGAGATGGGCCTCAAGAAGTATTCACAAATTGATGAGTGGAGGTGAGAGAGTGGAGGTGAGAGAGTGGAGGTGAGTGGGTGGAGGTGAGTGGGTGGGTGGAGGTGAGAGAGTGGGGGAGAGAATAGGGGAGAGAGTCGAGAGAATAGGTGAGAGTGGAGGTGAGAGTGGAGGTGAGAGAGTGGAGGTGGGAGAATAGGTGAGAGAGTGAAGGTGGGTGTGTGGAGGTGAGAGTGGAGGAGAGATTGTGGAGGTGAGAGAGAGTAGGTGACAGAATAGTGGTGAGAGAGTGGACTTGACAGTCCTGACTATGGAGCTATGTCTGTGTTTGTGTGTCGATGTGTGTGTCTGTGTGTCTTGTATACCAAACATGACACAGTGAACACACTCAAACACCGACCGACCACAAACAACAGACGTGTGTGGAGCTGTGGGAACAGACCAGCCAGACAGAACAGCTGTCTGGGATTCATTTACTTGTCACAAGCTGACAACAGGATGTTGCTTTGCGTTTTCCTGTTTCTAGCTCTGCCAAATGCCATTCAGGTGCTTTGTTTGAGTTTGTTTGTCTTTGTTTGCATGTCTGTGAATGTCTGTGTTTGTATTTCTATGTGTGATTGTGGGTGTGTTTACTGTATGTATGTGTGTTTGTGTGAGTGTGTGTAAGTAAGTAAGACTTTATTTATATAGCACATTTCATACAAGAATTGAAGCTCAAGGTGTGTGTGTCTGTGTTGTAAATACCAAATGTCAAAAAACTATTGAATGAAACTTGACCCACTTGACACAGCACAACCTCTATGGTTGCTGTATATAAATAAACAATTGTCATCCACAATAATTAAACATTTGCTGTCATCTGATTTCAAGCTTAGCATTGATATTCTGTGTTTTACTTTTTTTGTAAGGGGTTGTGTGTGTAAAGTGTTCCTTGAAACTGGCAAAACTGGCAAAAAGTTTAATAAAATAAAACAAAATGATATATGAAATAAATAAATAAACTCTGCTGGATAAGCCTGCTATGACTGTTGATGCTGTGGATGTTTGTAGAGGTGCTGAGTCATTTGTCAGAGTTATATGTAATCAAGTCTGAGTTGATATCCAACCAACCACACTCCCTCAGAATATACCTTCACAGAGACCGTTTCTGTAGCAACGACTGTGTTCCCTTGACGACGTTAATCCTGACATCGCTCCTCAAGAGCGACACACACTGCTGTGTCAACGCCAGTGTCACATTTTAAATGTCAATCTTTCTTTTTAATTAAACTTTTATTTCAATAAACCTTTTATGATTGTGATTTGTTTAATTAAACCATTAATTATAAAATCATTAATTAATTGAAGGACTTACAGTGGGAGCTGCAAAATGGTCCAGAAACACTCAGATGTATTTGACGTGAAGTTTAGCTTTTTAGGCCTGGAGTTCGGTATAACTCTATTGATGCAATCACATGCTACAAGTCCCCTATTACTGCCATTGCTACTGGATACAACCTAACTATTTCCACCATTGATACTGTAGCTACTACTAGCTAGATATCACTACATTGTTTGCT
>NC_061063.1:973929-1011429 GCF_021917145.1 Hypomesus transpacificus
CTCTCCATACTCCCTCCTTGTATCTTTCTCTCTCTCCTTCTCTATCTCTTGCGTGTTAACTCATCTTTGATATCAAATGCGGGCAAGCTTGTTGCTACAATTTTATGTTACATTGGCAAGAGAACATGGCTACTGTGTGTGTTTTCAAAATAGGACCAAAGGCTAAGGTTTTTTGTTGATCACTGCATGAGTCTAGTGCTGTGGACGTACTGTTAGACTCAATGAGACACGACAGAATTCAAGGATACTCTAGTGTCTTTGCAGAATTATCCTTCTCTTTCTGTCTCTCTTTGTCGTGCTTTGTGGTAGGTTGTGTGCTCGTGCACATACAAGTGAGTAAACGTGCGCATGTGTAAGTGTGTCAACCATGTGTATTATAAGTGTGTTTATAGTTTGTGTGTGTGTTTAGACTGGGAAGGCTCCCTCACTCTAAATACAAGGGTTGGAGTCATAACAGATCATTCTGAGGCAAGAAGGGGCAAACAAAGGTTTCTTTTCACACAATTTTTGTCTCTCCCCTAGTTTTTTTCACCTCCATACCCTTTTAGTAAACTTCGCTCTGCATTTTCGGAGCATTTTTTTCCTTCCTTCCTCTCCCTCCCTCCACTGCTACTTCTGTTTGTTATTTTCACTCTTTTCCACGCTTATTTTCTACTTCTGTTGAGCCTCCCGTCTCTCTCCTCTCCCTCTCTCCTCTAATACTGCTAATCCTCCCTTTCTCTCTTCCTCTCCGTATCCTTATCTCCTTCTACCCTCCAACTCCCGTGTTGACACTTTCCCCCTCCCCTCCTTCCCTCCCTCCCTCCACTCCCTGTCTCCCTTCCTTCCTCTCTCCCTCCCTCATGCCCTCACTCACTTTCTCTTTCTCTCGCTCTCTCTGCCTTTTCTTCCTTCCTTTCTCCCTCCCTCAGCCCCTCCATCGCTCTCTCCCTGCCTCCCTCTTGCTCTCCTTCTCTCCCTTCCTTCCTCCCTCCTTCCCTCCTTAGCCACATCTGTTTGTGTGACTCTGGTCCACAAGGTCCCTCGCTTCCTTTATCTCCAACACACATCCCTCCATCCTCCCCTTCTCTTGTTGCTTTTGTTGCTCCGCTCATCTTGAATGACTCTCTCATACAAAAGCACAAAAAACCCTCAACACCAGAGAATTGAACAGTTGGCGCATTCACTGTGTGTGTGTGTGCATTTGTGTGTGTGTGTGTGTGTGTGCGCGTGTTTACAGCCTTTCACGCCAACAACAAGAGTAATACCCATCGTTATACTGGCTGGCCTGAAGCTTGTTTGGGCCAGACTTAGGCATCGATGGGGATTTATAAAGTACTTGTCAAAGAAACAGTCCCCTCACATGAACCCAGACAGTTTCAACCGCAAACCCACGACGTCCTCATCAAAAGCAAGCACACTGATGCCAAGGACAAAGCTGCAGGAGCAGCACGTTGCCCCTCAACAACAGACGCACTCTTGTTGCTTTCTTTTTTTTTCGTGGTTCACAAAACTTTTGCTAATTTCGGTTTGTCAGAGCCTTAACTGAGATGTATTGTGCGCTGATGTGTTTTAAAGTGCAGTAACAAAGACAAAAGGATTCCCGGTGTTATAGAGGAACGGCATGAGTCATGCTAAGTGTGATGAGTGAAGGCTGCACTGTGGGGGGTTGAGATGGGGTGTTTTTAGAAGCCGATAGAGTACATCTCTGCAGGTCTGGACCTTCTCTCTCTCTTTCTTTCTCTCAAGGTTGTCACTCTCCATCTCTCTCGTGCTTTCTCTTTCTGTCCCTGGACCCCCGACTATCCTGGTCATATCACGTCTATGTTTTTCTCTATCTCTCAATTCCTCTCCATCTTTCTTTCTACATCCTCCAGTCTCCATTGCTGTTCCATCTCCCACACTCTCTCTCTCTCTCTCTCTCTCTCTCTCTCTCTCTCTCTCTCTCTCTCTCTCCTGTTGTTTTATTGTGGTAATTGAGATACTTTAGGTTGTGGATGTTTAAATCTGTGTGAGGCTAATTGCATGGCTAATTGCATGGCTAAATACATGGCTAAATGCATGCCCAAATCACTTTCATAAAAGAGCCTTTTAGTATTGTCCCGGTCGCCACAGCAACACAATTAAAAAGCATCAAGAACAAATGTGCACTCAGGATTGGAGTGTGTGTGTGTGTTTGTGTGTGCATACATGTGTGTGTGTGTGCGTGTGCATGCGTGTGTTTGTGTGCATGTGTGTGTGTGTCTCTCTCTCTCTCTCTCTCTCTCTCTCTCTCTCTCTCTCTCTCTCTCTCTCTCATGCTCTAATAGACAGAATGACATCCTCCTCAATCATGGTGTTCTTGGTCCAAACAGTACCCTCTGTGGAACTATGTGTGTGTGTGTGTTTGGGAGGGGGAGGATATGGGGAACAGTCGCCACTCGTTGCAAAGTGCCCATGTGTCGCCGCTTGGCTTTCCCCTTTCTTGGTGGCGGGAAATTAGATGTCATCTCACACCGGAGAGAGAAGATGGTGCTTTAGGTCTTTATCATTAAGATAGGAGGCTCAGTCTGCTGTGTGGATCTACCTGCTTTCATTCCTGTCACTAAAGCAGTACACTGGAGAAAAACACACACAAATATATATATATAATAATCTGGGTTTAAGGTCAAACTGAATTAAATACGTATTATGAACTCTCTGTGGAAAGAGTTTTACCGTCAGACTCCATGTCGTTCTGACGATTTCTACTGGAGAGGAGTGAAAATACCAGAGGAGAAAGACCTCTTCATAAACTCTACTGCTTTTCTGACCTCTGCATGCGTGCGTGTGTGTGTGTCAGTGTGTGTAGTGTGTGTCCCCATGCGTGTGCATGTGTGCCAGCTTATCCAAGGCCGTGTGAGTGTGATGGATGAAGTGAGATCTCTCTCCAGCTGGTGGTCTTAATGAAGCCTACACCCTGAGCCACAGCCAGAGTGTGTGTGTGTGTGTGCAGTGGAGAAGTCCGTAGCTGATTAGCCTTTACACAGTTGTCTTCAAGCATAGAGACCCTGGTACTGGGATCCTGGGAGAGAACACACACACACACACATAGGCACACACACATACTAGCATGGACACACACAGGGATGCTCCCCCCCCCCCCAACACACCCACACATACACACAGCCAAGGGAGAGACATGCACACACAGATGCACGTACACACACCCACACACACGCCAGAGACCACCGCCTTGGATATGATGAATGGAGCGACTCACAGTAGCACATCTCCAGACATTCCACTCTGTCACACGCAGACCTAGTTTCCTGTTTTTTGCTGGGTAAAAGTGGAAACCGAGGCCACAATGGCCGTCGGACCAAAAGATGGGCAATATGTCGAGAAAAAGGCGACTCGGCAGAACCGTTTCCAAGGAGGTTTGTCAGTGACGCTCAACGCCCACCAGCCCGGTGTCAGTGCGTCACAATCTGTCGACCAATAACAGGTGTCCCGCCAGCCTCACCGTTGGTCATTGGCGACCTTCAATTTGCATGGAGATTCGTATATGGATCACAAGACTTGAGTTGTTAACGACATGTGCAGACACCCACCCACACGCCCACACGCCCACACACACACCCCACACACACAAGCGCACACACCCATCGCCTGCTTATCCGCTTACACAGCACAGTGGTCCAATATAAGGGACAGCAGAGAGCTACCAGAGTTTAATAGAACAGCACCCAGAGGTCACCCCCCACACACACACACACACACCTGCCACTGAAGCACAGTAGTAAGCACTTTCAGTGCAGAGATACTTACTACTAACACCAAGCATACATCTATGGACTTGAAGCCTGGGCCCCATCTCAATTAAATGTGTGTGCCATACATACTTTCTAGCAGTGAGTCAGTGAGGTTAAACTAACACGTTGAGCCCCATCTGTGGTGAAATATGAATGTGCACGCTCCTCTTCGTAAACTATTGCATGCGTATAGCATTCTGCTTCTCACTGGAGTTTTCCAGCAAAAGAAAGTCAAGGGTTGTGGGAATCTTACATGAATAATATGATATGAGGGCGCACACACACACACACACATTTACCCCTCTCTCAACCTACTAGCTGTGTTACTGTGTCAAACACAGGACAGTTTTGTCTCCATGTATGAGAAACATTCCGTGGCTTCCTCTGCCCATGGCATGGTTTCTGGGGCTCTCTCTGTCTCACACACACACACGCATACACACACACACACACACGCATACACACACATGCACGCACATACCCCCTCAGTGTTTCTTTTTGCTGTTGTGAGCACAGAAGACAGAGGGAGAAGATGGAGAAAAGGAGAGAGGAGAGAGGAAGGGATGGAGAGAGAAGGAGGATGGAAATAGAGGAGGGTGGGTGGGGGATGGGGGGGGGGGGGGTCTTCAAAGTGGGACTGCCGGCAAAGTGCCGCAGGTCTCCATCTGTCAGCAAGTGGGTGTAACCCTCACACACACACACACACACACACACACACACCCACACACACACACGCTAGACCCACTCCCTGATTGAGGACGAGGTGAGAATGGGGTAAGAGAAGAGGGGGCTGAGGGGGAGGACGGGTGAGGGAGGACAGGCAAGCAGGCAGGCAGAGAGAACGAATCTGGGGATTTGGTGGGATGATCAAGAGGGAGGTGTGTGTGTGTGTGTGTGTGTGGGGGCACACTCCCCAATCCCACCCCAGGCCCTGTTCTAAATTGTGAGGGCCAAACAGCCATGGAGAGGATAAGGCAGGCACGAGAAACAATCTCAGCTAATGTCATGCGCTATCTGTCACAGTACATAAAGACAAACTAACCATACCAGTTAACATCAGACCAGTAGTAGTGGTCTTTGCTGTGTATATTACAGTATATGTGTAAATACAGTCTAGTATCAATTCAATAATGCAGAGTAAAGCCTTGAGTATACTATAGCTGTGGGCATCTGTGAAGCCCTCAATGACATCAAAAAAGGCTAGTCGTACTAAGCGGTACTACTGTATGTAGAGTCCATGTGTGCCCAGTGAAAGAGACTCCAGTGGAGATGAGTGTCCAGGCCAGTCGTCCTGCTGGGGAGGACACCAGCAGAAGACATCCATCCATGCATGCTTACACTCATCTATCTCCTACAGCTAGAGACCGGGCAGACCAAGCAGAGGGCGAGGAAAAAAGACAAGCTGAGAGATAGAGAGGTAAAGAGAGAAAGAGAGAAAGGGAGAGGAGAGAGCAAGAGGGAGAGAGCGAAAACAAAAAGAGAGAGAGAGAGGGAGGGAGAGAGGAAGAGAGGAAGAGAGGAAGAGAGGAAGAGAGGAAGCGAAGGGAGACTAAATCGCCAGCGACTCGTCTCTCAGAAGTCAGACCACTGAACCACATCAGAGCGTGTGAGTGGAGAGGAGAACAGGTGAGATGGCCATGTTGCAACCGACTGACTGGCACAGTGTGTGTGTGTGTGGTCTGAGACATAGACAGAGTCATGATGTGGAGACAAAATGTTCAATAACTACGTAAAGGGATGTACAGTAATTAAAGTAGAACTGAAGAAAAATGGAGGTTTCACGTGATTTCTATTTGAGAAGCTGAAGGATTCGATCCTGTCCCAAACGTAGAGAGCTTTAGGACCTGGAGGAGACAAGCTGGACATGAGACCTGGGATCAGATAGGAAAGGAGGTTATGGAAAAACACATGTTGGAACTGTGGCCTCCAGGCACCTTCTTGATAGGCTGCTCAGAGATGCAAGCACACACACACACACTCAGTTTTAACATAATGCACTGCTCAGTACGATCAAAAAGAATGCTGAATGATTTGGTTTGAACACACTGAAAACAACACAGTGTGCAGGATGTGGCTGTTAAACGATGGCCTGGCTGAAGACACACTAGTTACCGCTGAGGCAAGCAGTTGGGAGTGTGTGTGTGTGTGTGTGCAGATGGTGTAAGCTCTACTCCAAAGGGGACTGGTGTGTGTTTGAGGATACACACTTGTGTGTGCATGTTTGTGCATGCGTGTGCACGCGTGAATTCCTGAAAGTGTGTATGCGCGGCTGGTGAAATCTCCTCTTTAAAGGGGACTGGTGTGTGTGTGTGTGCGTGTCTTTCCAAGGGTTGCGTCAGTGTTACCCTACATTGAGTTCCCCTCAGTTGCTTTCTAAGGGGAAACAATAGGCTTATCCTCCAGTCCACATCTTAGCAGCATCAGCATGCGTCTCCCCCTTCACAGACAAGGATGAGCTACTTAGCAGCAGCAATCCTGCAGGATTACAAAGCGATCAACTCAATCACTCCAAGTGCCAAGCTAGCCTTTACCGATCAACTCATTCACTAAGTACTGCATCCTTAGCCCATAGGCTAACGCATGAGTGGGATTTACAGGATATTACAGACTTAGACTGATAAGTAGAAGAAGTGAAATTCACCTCCGACCTTGTTTGCCTTGGATTGGAGAACACCACAGAGAGAGGCAGAGTGGTGTTTGAATGGTTTCAATAGGCCATGTCTCGAAAGGAGAGAAGATATATGGTGGATACATTCATAGGATGAGGGCAATGACGTGCAGAGGTATTCCAAAGTTTTCTTTGTTTGTCTCTGGCGGTGTTGAAAACCCGCTGGCCGCACTGGGCAGGTCTGCTGGCCGTACTGGGCAGGTCTGCTGGGGCTTTGGGGTCCGTTCATGCGTTTTATTGGAGGAAATGGCCCGAGTGAAATATTTATGTTGATGGATTTTGGGCTGAATAAGAGAGAGAATGATTTGGAAGTCTATGAGGCGAGCTGCCGGTGCTATCTTATGGAGACGTATTACTGCTGTGGATCTCCTCTAAAAAGTCTTGTTTTTTTAGTTACATTTAGTCATAGTTAGAACTCCTTTGTTATTTAAAACATTTGGACATTGTGTGCTATGGAGACTTTTTTCTTCTTCTTTGAATTTGTTGATAACAGTTTTGTCCCAGACAACAGCTCAGAGCGTGTTGCTGTTCATGTCCAAATATAGACTGTGTGTTGATGTCTCCAATACCTCAGATTCTTTGATGACAAAGTCAACATTCCATTTAAAACTGAGACCAGCTTTCATTGATCTGGACACTCGAACGCATCACACACACACAGACACACACACACACATACACACACACACACACACACACTCCAGCTGTGTCCAATGCCCTCCTACCCTGAGAACTACTAACAAGAGTCACTAGAAAACAGAACATCCCCGCTATGTGTGTGTGTGTGTGTGTGTGTATGTGTTTCTCAACGTCTATGTGGGAGTCGTAATGAGAAGGTCATGGGACTTCCTGGATGGACACCGTCCCATCACCCCCTTATTTGGCCTCTGGACAGGAAGTGGACAAACACATGGTTTGGTCTTTCTGCTTCTAATCACATTCATGCCATGGGGGCTATTTTTAGAAACAGGCAATTTTCTCAAAATAAAACTAACAGAGACGGGAGGAAAAGGGGAGGAAAAAAGAGAAGAAGAAAAGACAAAAACAGAACATCTGGAAAAAGACATCTTCATGTCAACAAGAAGTGTCTCTCTCCCAGAAACATATCTGACATCATCCTTTGTTCACATGACCCAAAAAGAAGAAAGCCAGAGAAAGTCAGAGAAACAATCAGATCAGCCAGGGATGGCTGCCTGGTGTGATCTTATCCAGGACAACCAGACCAACGTACGCAGCAACACCACAGTCTCGGATTTAGAAGTCCAAAAAAGGGCATGTTTGGGCACACATGCAGACACAGAAACACACTTGACGTGCACACACTTGACGTCCCCAACACACCATCACACAATGAGACCCTGCCGGCACTCTCGCCTCCAGATCATGGCACCACAGCACTCACAGAGTGAGTTTAGTGTCCATCTCTCAGAAATATCACCCTAAGCAGCTATCTACGTTCATCATGGAGCAATAAAGTAGTGCTTAATAAAAATACAAAAACGTCTTCCCTGCAGGAATAAATGAATGCCAGTAGGGAGATTCTCTCAGAGCTGAGAGTCGGAGCTATGTAAAGCAAGTGCTTACGCATTAGTCTTGGAAAATTCAGTTGACCACTGCAGTTTTATTTATTTATTTAACTAAACAAAAAAATATATGAATATTTCCTGTGTATCTGCTTATTTATTTACTTGCGTGGGTTTTTCCATTGCAGTTATATAAAAAGAAACTACTACAGGAAGTACCATACCCCACAGTTCACCCTCACTGTGAGGTCTCATGGGAGTTGGAGTTCATGAGAACTGGAGTGCTCCTGCTCTTCCTGTCCACGTTAGTCAGAGGAATTCCTCTTTCCCCTCTTTTTTGCTCTCTCATTTGGCATGCATCTATCTCTATTCTGTCTTTCATTGAAGAACAAGACAACCTTCAACTTTTCATTCTATCTCTTTTTTTCCCATCCATTCCATTTAGCTGTTTTTGTTCTTCCCCTCCCTTCAGTTGTTCATTTTCTCTATCACACCATCTTATATCACTCTATCTTTCATCCTGCCAAATTAAACTAACTTGATATCTCCAGTCGTACAGCATCTTGTTTTTTTCAACAAACTCAATGGTCTCAGCACAGTAGCGTGTGAGAGGTTATCAACGGTGTGTGTGTGTTTGAGTTTGTGTTTGCATTGTAATCAAACCAATGTGTGAACCCTGACCTCCACTGCCCACTTCCCCCTCATCTGGGCACCATTAAAACAACCACTGATTGGCCGGTTACAGGAACCAGTAATACAGCTTAATGAGTGACCTTCCCTTTTCCTCTTCTGTAAGTTGAAGGGAATCACCAGAAGAATTAGACCAGACGTGTAAGAAAAGAGGGAAAAAAAGAAGATTTTTTTTTGTAAAAAAGCCTTGTAAGGATATTCTGCGGCCAGCGAGAAAAGAAATGCTTGCTGTTGCAAAAAAACGCTTGGCTTCACTCAAACACACCACAATAGAGGCTTTCTGTTCCTCTGCGCCAGAGAACAAACGAGGATGGTTTCATTTTCCCGTGAATGCGCAGGGGGTTGTTGCACTGTTATCTTTATTGTTTGAGAGGGTATTGTTTGACAGGGTTCTGTGGTATTGTTTGAGTTTCTATCTCTCTCAATCCCTCCTCCACAGGCCTTTCACTACAGCTGCTAGCCAGTTGTTCAGTGATGTTACAACTGGCAGACTTGGCTTCATTCATTCTTAAGCCCCTGCAGACTGTGTGTCGGGTGTGTTTGTGTGTGTGAGTGTGTGTGTGTGTGTGTGTGTGTGAGTGTGTATGTGTGTGTGACGACATGCTGTCGTCGTCAAGCTTGAAGTCACACACACAAACAATCGCTCTCTTCTTTCTCAGTGTGAGCGAATGTCTTAGCTAATGCACTACCCTGGACCCTGCCCAGACACAAGGCTCTATGCAGAATCTAAACAGCTGCTCTCAATTATAGTAACCACCAAAAAGTGCAATCTCTCTCTCTCTGTGCAATGACTGCCTCATTCAATAAGCTCACATGCAAGCTCCATACACACATTCACAGCATCGAAGCATGGGAAACATTCGTTTTCACTTCAGGTCCAATGTGGATCAGAGGTCAACCGTACACCCCCCTGCCAACCACCCACCCGTTCATCACACACACGCACACATCCCACCACCCCTGCCGGATACACTCAAACACCTGATGGACAGACATACGGGGGGGGGGGGGGGGGGGGGGGCAAGTGGAGAGAAGCAACATGGGGCCACACACATAAACATTCTCACGGCTCGCTCCACTCATGGAATGTCCCACTCTCATATGAACATATACAAATGACAGGAGATGGAAGTGGGGGCGGTTCCGCGTTCTATATGTTCTTTGGAGCATTCCTTTCTCTGTGTAGTTGGGGGTCAGGAAGAAAAAAGAGGCCAGTATTACAGACCAACTACACTGTCAGAATATTGAAACAGATCTGGAATTCATGTGAAGAAGTGAAACGTCGGGTGTGTTTTACATTTCCAAGAACAACTATCTTGTCTCATTTGACAGGTGGATCACTTCAACATGCTAAAGAGCTACGTTGCTATGCTCTGTTTTGATTGACTACAGCAGTCAAAAGCCAAAACAAAATCAAATATCCTGGATGATTAAGAGATTATTCTTAGAATCTTCTTTGATTTCCCCCTGCGTTTAAACAAAGTGCCGTATCAACCTAACCACAGAAACAAAACCCTTGAGACTTTGTTAAGCTGTGAAAAGATCTTATCTCTCACAGGCGTGTCGGAAAACCTTTCTCTTCGTATACAATTTAGATATACTGTGTGTTTATTATGAAAATAAATCCTTGTGTTGTCTCACTGGGGATTAGACATCCCAAGTATGAGAGAAAAAAAAGAGAAAAGGATAGAGAGAGAACAGTATAAATTAGGGTAGACCCAAGCTCATGGTCTGACACTGGTCTGAAGTGGAGGCTTCAATTATTTACCTTAGGAAGGAGTGTACACTTACTGGGGTGTGTGTGTTCGATCTTTCAGACTCCTTACCAAATACTTCCAGCATTCACGCTACCATAGTCTTCAATGCGAACATTGTCCTTGCCTGGTGAAAGTCAGCTAAACTACGATGTAAAAGTGTTCCATGTGTAATTTCACATTCAAATGTTCATTAGATATGCATGCCGGCTTTTTCCACACCATGCAGTCAAATTTCTGCCCTAACTTCTTAGAGGACTTCTTTAATGTAAAGCAAAATGGTAATAACTTCTGACTTGCCGAGATAAGGCTTTTAATTTGCTACAGTAAATGGAAGCCATTTGTCTTAAAACCTCACTTCTGTTTCAAGTCACCCCATATCTCTGACAGAAATATATAGCCGTATTAGCCAAACACGCTAACCCGCCGCTGGTCATTTGAATACGTTTTATCGGTTTCTCGAGCATGAAAGTGAGTTTGGTCGAAGTCACCTCGGTTTCTGTGGAATGTACTTGAAAGAGAGCTCTTCAGTTACTTCTTTTTTTTTCATTTGCAGTGATTTATTTAAACATTTCTGCTTTTAGGTTTTGTGGTGTTGTTGTGGAAAGAGGAGGAAGGTCACTTAAATGGAGCAGTGTGATTATCATTCCAGCGCTGCAAAAATGTTCTCTTTGGCATGTCCTCTTCTCCTCTAACTGGCCTGTCGGTCTTTCTTCCTCTGTTGCTATCCATGTCCATCTCTCCAGTCTTTCTCTTACGTTATCTGTCCATCTCATTTTCTCTTCTATTTCTCCCAGTATCTCTCTCCAACTTTCTCCCACTCCCACTCATTCCCACCAGTCCGCACGTCCCTAAATCTGCAGCGGTCAGCACAACAAACCCATTCCCCCTCTAACCCAATACACCAGTGACCGTTGACCATACACGGCGCACAAAGGGTCTCTGTGCTCGACCTGTTTAAAATGGCTATGTTTCAATTGGACATGTAATGAAAGACATGCATGTAAAATGTGAGAAAGTACCTAAGATAATATCTACGGCTCACACACACTTAAACACACACAGAGAGACACACACACACACAAAGGCCATGAGTGTTCCCTTGTTCGCTCTGACTGGCAACGCAGACTGCTGTCCCCTCGTATCCTGGCCATGGGTAATGGGCTCCATATGGGTTTGGTGCCACGCACAGACACATGCACACACTCACACAGACACACACAAACTAAATCAAATACATACCAAAACTGAACTAAAGCGCACACACCAAGTATTCAGAAAAGACTAGCTTTCACACACTTAACCCTTTCAACCCAGTCCTCTCCCCACACCCACACACACACCACCACCACAAGGAGTAGCACCACTTCGCCTCTTGTCGTCCAAAACCAGTTCTTCATATGACCCTGACAGACAGAAAAAAATTAAGCTAAAAATGACTTATGAAAAAAATGAGAAAAAAAGAACATTGAAACAACCTATAATTTACTGCCCTGGCACTGTCAATGTCGAACACATTTCAAAAAATGGCAGAAAGGGGAAGGATTTGAGTGTCGCTCCGGTTATGAATGAACTCCATTGATCAGTTCCTAGCAGGTCGTTTTTCACGCCGGGCTGGGGGGGTGGGGAGGGGGTGCGGGAGGGGGGGGGTGAAGGGTGCACACAGCAGATCCCAGCGTACGGTGCGCTAAGTGAGCAGCGTGCAGCAGGATGTTCAGTGATTAAGGTGGGTGTTTATGAGGCCCTCATTTCTCCCCGCCTCAGAGGGATCAGACGGACTCGAACCAGTCAGGGGGGCAGCGTGGCAGCTGGTGTTCCAAAGAGATGGGGCTGCGGCGAGGGGAAGAGGCAGAGAGGGCCAGAAAACGAGAGGCAGACAAGGGGCAGAGAAAAAGAGAGAACTGTCAATGTAAATGTGCATTTCGATTTTAGTCATTTCATTGCCATAATCAGACAATTACATCCGAAGCGATGAAGTGCAAATTAAAAATACAGCCAGGAACAGAATTGCAGAGTTCAACAGGACTTCAGAGGTCAGAGTCACGGAACGGTCGGTTATCCTTCATCACAATAATGCGTTATCAAAGCGGCTTTAAGAGCGAGAGAGAGAAGGATGGTGAAGATGAGAGGAAGGAAGGAGAGACGTGGGAGAGACAGGTGGGGTGATGTCACAAACAAACAATCCTCGTAGTTTTTCTACCGTTCCCACAGTTTTCTGTCAAAAGAGAAAGCCCAACATTCCCTCTGTCTCACGACTGGATATGACAGACAACACTGTACAGAATGAGGAACCAAAAAATGAGGAGACGTTGAGAGAAATAAAAAAGAACTGTCATAGTCCTAATGGAACGATGAACTCCAAATGCACTCCCTGACTCTACCTTTCACAATCATCCACTCCTCTCCCATTGTCTCCTCCGACAGACGAGTGCTTGGCTCCACAATACGCCGGCCCCTCCCTCCATCCCAAGGCCCATTCAGGAGGATAATACCCTGCATTGAGACTCTCTGACTGGAATCGTTTTGTAGCACGTCAGTCTCTTCAATGGGCAGTTCTCTGCAAGGTACTTTGTGATGGAAATAGTCCTACGGTCCACTGGGCCTTGAAGACTCCAGCACAACACTGGTGGTGGCCTCCTCTGTCACACCGATTTTAAGGTCTGGTCTTGGATTAGGTGGTGTGTGTTTGTGTGTGTGTGTGTGTGTGTAGCACTGCCTAGCCCTGGACAGTAAATACCTGTTTAAGTTCTAGCCCTGGATAAAGTGTAGCCCTGGCTAAAGTCTATGTCTGGTTTAGATCTAACCCTGGCAAAAGTTTAGTCCTGTTCAAAAGGAGGTCTTCATCCAGAAGGCTGGGATGGCTTTCCTCACCGTGCTGCTAAAAAATGTTTGAGACCATGAGAGAAAAAGTGGGTCAACACCTTCTTTCACGTGTTTCGTGAAGGAGAAAAAGATGGAGAGAAAAGAGAGAAAGAGGGAGAGAAAGAGGGAGAGAAATAGGAGACCAAAAGCAAATGACACGCAGTGGTGAGGAAAGGACAGAGTGCAAGAGGGAGAGAGATAAGACAATGATTTAGAGAGTTCATAATCACATGCAGACCTCCACAAGCAGAGAACCACCCTCTCTCAATCAACAGGAAGGGTTAGATGAAACAAGCATCCCTCCCGGACCCTGGCTGGTCTGCAACGTGAAGATAGCACCAACGTTCGTTCTGTCTTTCTTTCTTCCTCCCCCTTGCCTTCTTATTTACACATGGGAAAGGCCAAAGGGGCCACTCTCAGAAAACACAGAGCTGTAGAGGAACCAACACTTGCTCAAATTCATATAGCAAGTGTTGGAATCATCCTGCTGAAAGCAAGCGACAAGCAAGAAACTTCCAAATACCCTGGTGATCTTGAGACAGTAGCCTAAACAACACACCTGCACTCAAACTGGAAGCGGTTGGACCCACAAAGCAGACCGCCATCCCGCATCACCAAGATGGAGCATATTAACACAGAGGATCAGTTGTTTTGATGAAATATTGATTCCCTTCGTGTTGCTTGGTTTGGGCGTGTGTCCTGTGAGATCCAGGCTACACAGAAAGAAACAACAACAAAAAACTCTGTAGACTTTAGCATTTGAAAGAGAACCAATGATCTGTTATTCAGGCCCTGTAGGATTCTCTCAAATAGAGAAGTGCCATTGCAACATTGACGTTTACACACACACACACACACACACACATTCACTGGCACTGTGCATTTGAAAGTGTCATGGCAGTTTTATTTTCACTGGTCTCTGGAGGGCATGCACGTATTTGCTCTATCATTCGCTTCAAATACACACACATACACATGCACACGCACATTCACACTTGGAGCTTTTGTGGTGTTTGATCCTCCACATTCTCCAGGGTACAACGTTTGTTTGTTTGGTTACCTCAAGGTTTTGTCACAGTCTATTTCGAACATTATTCATGAAGGGCTATTTTCCAAACCAGGCTGGCATGACTAGAAGCTGGGGAGGGATTTAAAACACACACACACACTTACACCCAACAGCACATTTTAGACTTAGCATACATTATGGAGTCAAGAAATGAGTTAGGGTTGACAAAGTGAGCGTCGAGGGGAGAAAGTGTGTGCAGGCCTTCTTGCATGTGTGTGTGTGTGTGTGTGTGTGTGTGTTTCCCAGTGCTGTGTTTTCTCCCAAGCCACTGAAAGGTTTCCTAGAAGAAACACAGCAGTGGACAACAAGTATCTCCACACGGCTGCACAAAGACAAGGCAAGGTCACTCATTCACCAAATGTTCAAGTTAAAAGAACGTTTGAGAAATACTGTGAGTGAAAAGACCATGTCAGTACAGTTCATTTACACTGAGTACAAGCCTACACTGAATTACCTTGCAGGAAGAAAAAATATGAAAATATAACACGATTGAATCATCCTTTAGTGTATTATTGTGCTACTGAACACATTGAAATTGAACACTTTTGAAACAGACTGCTAAGGTTCTGTGATGAACCTAAGTCTGTGGCCTGTTTATGTTGGCGTTTCAGTGCTGAATAGGACCTTGGCGGGGGTTCGCAGAGGGTGAAATTGACATGTGATCGCATAAAAAGCCACCATTGAAGCTACACTACTGCAGTGTAGCTTCAAGCTGTAACTGTCTACTGTCTACATGAGCCAATCACAAGCCTTGTAGACGACCCGATAACTGTCCACTTTGACCAATCAGCTGCTCAATTAATCACAGCCTTGCTCTCAGCTCCTGTTTAAGGAGCCCTGAATCAGCACATTGAATAGCTCGCCATCTCTCTCCCACACGAAAATTCAGTTCTGGTACGTGCTTTCACCAACTCTCTTGGCCACTCTCTCTTTCCATCTTCATTTTTTCTCATTTTTTTTCTCTCTCTCCTTCCTTGCTTCTCTCTCTCTCTCTCTCTCTCTCTCTCTCTCTCTCTCTCTCTCTCTGTGCAGTAAAGGGAAACTTAATCACAGTAATCATGGGAAATTATATTGATCTCTGACTTCTCTCTACTTCTCGCTCTTTTTCTCTGATACCTGTACACTCTCTCTCTCTCTCTCTCTCTCTCTCTCTCTCTCTCTCTCTCTCTCTTTCTCTCTCTCTCTCTCACACACACACATACATACACACACACACACACACACAGGCTCCTGAGCAGTGCTTAATAATTGCTGTCAAATTACCACTGGTGCCTGACTATTGACCAAGACTACACACTATCTCTCACACACACACACACACTTAATTCTAAGTCATCCAACAGACACAGCAGTATTGCTCTATCAGATAATGAGTGACCGGGGATCAGTTGTCAATAGGCTAGACTAAACAGCTTCAGTACCACCATTAGATGTGTTAGATCTGGACCGATAATCTACAAGGCAGTAGCTTTCCAAGAACAGCAAACTATCGTTCAGTATCGGAGAATGTTCTAGATTAATATGTACCCTAATGTAATCAAATGTTTGTCAATCTGCCATTTTTTTCAGTTGTTTATCTTTTCAGAATTTACATAATTCTCCGTCAACAAACTAGAATTATACGGGTTGGATGTTGAAACGTTGACAAATGAGCAAAAACGCAGAGGCCTGTTTTCAGCGAGTGCAACGCCCTCTTTGCCATGTTGCTGCTTGGAATTGTGGGTCCCACCTCATGTGTCCGGCTATCCGCATTAGTACTGGGTAAAACCGCGCTTCTAATATTATCCACTCTTTCAGATATTGAATGGCATTGATTGCTCTACAGGACTTATGATCATCATTCAATACCCCTGTTGTGGTTTATTGCTTGAATAAAATTAGTATCACCACAATACTAGCTCAACAGTGAATTTATTTCTCTATTTGGATTGGATAGTTTCAAATAAAACATAATTTGTAATTTCCTTTTGCTGTTCCATTTCCACGCGTCATGTCAGTCTGAGAAATGTCTGGCTCCTGTCTTGTATTAAGGGTATGTCTTAGTGAAGGTCAAAAGTCATTTGGAGGTTTTTAACATATAAGTTGTATTTATCTTTTTGTCTGTCATTCCTATTAATTCTGTCTTTTTATCTGCACTTGTGAGTGCTTGAAATCCAAACATTACCATCCATCCATCCATCCAAAATTCCATCCCTCTGTCCCTTATTAGTCTTCTCTCTTCCATCTCACTGTCCCTCCCTCCATCCATCCATCCATCCCTACAGCACAATAACAATAGCGTTAGGGTGCCTAACAAGCCGGCAGCATGAATAAACCACGTTTGTATCAAACGGCAACAGCAAACCCATGATGCAAACCCTCTGCGTCGCTCTTCCTTTCCTCGCTCCCTTCTTCACGTCTGTCTTTCTCTCTTTCATCTCCGTGTCTCATCTCACTCAGCCCTTCACTGGGGACGTTTCACTTGGCGCTGTGCTGATGTCTGCTGCTGTTGTCGTGTGTGATAGCAACACCTCAAGGGCGCCCGCCATGTTTCTCTCCTCCATGTCCTCCTCCTCTCGTTGTGCGTTCACTGAAGGCTGTATCCATTCATAATATCCCATTCCTTTTGTTCTCAACCAGCGCCTCATGTTATTCTTGCAGTTGACTGGTAGGGTGTTGCAATGAGTGAGCCCCAGGAGAGAACTAAGAGTGGATTAGCCAACAAAATAGACAAGTGACGGTGATCACATCTGGAGATGGCTTTTGGAGATATTCAGGCAGAGAGCAACACAATCTGTGTACATTTAAGCACCATCACACGACAGGGAGTGGTGTTGGACTGAATTTCAGGTGATTGGGTCATAGGTACAATGTCACAGTACTGAAGACACTACAGTGATCACTACAGTGCTGATGTTCAGTATGACATCGAGAGTGATAATGCTTTAACGGTTTGACAAACATTTATTAGTTAACAGTGAACAGAAAAAAAGGCTTTATTGAATCACTTTTTCGGCTGCGCCAACACAAATAGTTCCACAATTGGACTGTTGCCAAGCTACATATAAACATTTTCCTCTGCACACTAGCAACTGGCTACTTTCCACATGTTACAACAGGCGCTTTGTATCAAGTGCCTTTCTCTGTACACTTCCATTTATTGTGCACCCAGTGAAAGAAGAGTCTGATGTGGTCATCTGTTTGTCTTTGGGGTGAGACCTTTGTTGCAAGATCGATCACGATTGTTAATAGTGTTAAGTGTAATTAACAGTTACAGTAAAGTGGACTGATTCAGTATGTGTTAAAAGTGAAAAGTCCCTGTCTTGTTATAGTCAATATCAGCACTGATAGAATGTGTCTTGTCCAATCACATAACTTGGTCAGATCTAACTGTAATATCTAGAGTAGAATTTCATATCATTTATAGTGCATGTCTTTGTCCAACCCTGAGCTGAGGTTAGGCAGCTAGGCAGCAGCGTTAAAATGAGTTGATTTCAATCATTTTCCATTGGCTGTTCCTTTCTCAAAAGTGAAGATCTTTTCTGATCCTCTGGTTGTGCCTGCAGGGCCTGACACACGCATGATGGAGCGGAATGTTCCCGACAGCTTTAGCCACGTTTCCGTCTGGGCTTTGGGAATCCTCCAGAGGGCCTTCCTGGGAATCCTGAAAGCTTTCCTGAGGCACGGCGAGGAGAGGGCAGGCAGCTGGTTGGCTGCAAAGGGCGAGCTCTGGTCTAGGCACAGTCTGGATGACTGAACTGTCTGGCACACACACACACAGACACACACACACACAGACATGTGATGCGCTGAAATTGCCGCAAAAAAGGCAGCACACACTCAAACACACTCCTAGCCAGACACACTTGATGTGCTGAAATTGGCAAAACACACGTCCACACACGTCCAACCCCACACACACACACACACACACACACACACACACACACACACACCGACTGGGAGGCATTGCCCCAGGTGTCTCCACATGCTGCAGGTACAGATCCCACTGACCCTGGGGACTAGCTCTCCCCCCTAACCATCTGTTACACACAGCTGTGTGTGTGTGTGTGTGTGTGAGAGAGAGTGTTTGAGACACAGACAAACAGAGAAATAGACAGAAATGAGTGTCATGTGTTGCTACCCAACCTATCTCTCTCGTGAATCTTCTGTGCTCACTGGCTCCCACACACACCCGTTCCCAACACCTCGTGCCCCCCCCCTCACACACACACACCCCCACACACAACCCACAAACAACACAGTAACTAGCACACACACACGCCCCACCCACCCACCCACCCTCTGGCTCTGATCCTGATCTTTGTATGGTGAGTGTAGGGATGAAAGGCGCTTGGCAGTGTGAGCCGGCTGTTTGAAAATGAACCGCACAAACACCTGTATGCTCATCCGCTGTGATGCTGCCCGCACATGACGAGGGGGAGAGACACACACACACAGGGACATGAAAAGGAAAGTGCTAAAGGAAGGTGATAAAACACCTACAAAACGTTGTGTGTGTGTGTGCGTGTTGATAAGCACATAGTCGTACATACGGCCTGTGTGATCAAAGAGATGAAATCACAGTGGAACAAAGTGCTCTGTTTTTACTGCAGTGTTCTACAGTTAACTCAACTCAATCAGAACTACTGGAGCAGTCGCAGGCTGCAGTATATTTTCGAACATGAGACTCGGACCAGGCTAATAACCTGGAGCGGTCTCACCCTCTGCTAGAGGACAGTTCTAACATGGATGACGTTGGCATTGTTTTCTAAATGACAGTTTGACGATATGCTGCACAGACATAATGATGAGAGAAAGAAGTCTGGTTGTGTGTCTGTATGTGAGAGAGAGGGGGAAATAGGGAAAGAGAAGTGATTATGTGTGTGATTGAGAGCGTGTGCTTCTGTGCGTGTGTGTGTGTGTGAGAGAGAGAGAGAGAGAGAGAGAGAGAGAGAGAGAGAGAGAGAGAGAGAGAGAGAGAGAGAGAGAGAGAGAGAGAGAGAGAGAGAAAACTTGTATGTGTGCACTGAGTTTAAACAAACAGTGGCTTTGATGCATTTAGTGTGGTACACATTCAGAATGCATAAGCCTTGCAGGCAGGTTTTAAACAAATAGTCGATGTGTCCTGTAGACAGGTCTAATACATCTTGCATGGATGCACACACACACATACACACACACATCTCAGGCTCGATTCATCCTCGAGGACAGGTGAGGCCACAGCACACACAAGACACACACACAATTGTATGCACGTGCACACACACATTCAGAAAAATGATTATACACAAGAAAGCAGTAACCAGTGTGGTCATAAAACAATGGTTTTGCTGACATACCAGGTACATCCCTCTCAACACCATCATGCACACACACACACATACTTTCTCATCTTGGCTGGGATGAGGGATAGTCTCATCATCATACTATACCAGCTGATCTTTCCTGATGTTCTACCTTCCAAAACAATGTGTATATGTGTGTGTGGCAGGGAGGGTGGACATTGCTTGTATTGTGAGCGTGTGTGTGTGTGTGTGTGTGTGTGTGTGTGTGTGTGTGTGTGTGTGTGTGTGTGGCAAGCGGGCGGCCATCTCAACCTCACTCAGAGGTAACTGCTGTTGACAAGGCGTAGCCGACCAGTCGAGGGGGTCAGAATAGAAATGTCCCTCCCCATTGGCAAATATACCCCTCCAAACACTATTAGCATCCCCCCCTCTCTCTCTCCCTCTCTCTCTCTCTCTCTCTCTCTCTCTCTCTCTCTCTCTCTCTCTCTCTTTCTTTCTCTCTCTCTCTCTCTCTCTCTCTCTCTCTTTGTATCTCTCTCACCACCCCTCCAAACACTATTACCATCCTTCTCACTCACTATCTCTCACCTCCCCTCCAAACACTATTACCATCCCTCCCTCTCTCACTCCCTCTCTCTTTGTATCTCTCTCTTACCTTCCCTCCAAAACACTATTACCATCCCTCCATTCACCTCTCTCCACCTCTGGCTCTCTGGCTCTGTTTGTCTCTCTCTTTCTATCCACTTTCTCTACTATATCCGTCGCTCCACCAACTCTCCCTCTCTCACGTCTCCTTTGTTCACTTCTCCACAGCTATTTCTTCTCCCTTTCTTCCACCGTCTCTTCCTCTCCACCTGCCACGTGTTATCAATAGTCTTTCTCCTCCCATTCTTTGGCAATAAATGATTGTGTGTGAATATTACTGTAACACGTGCATTGTTTTTCTTTTCACCCCCTCCCCTTTCTCCCCACAGTCAATCTTCTTCCCTCTACCTCTTCTTGTTGTTCTCTCGTCTCCTCTCTCTCTCTCTATCTCCCTCCCTCTCTCTCTCCTACTCTTTCTCCATCCAGTCTATCCAATGGATGAATATTAAACAATCTATACTGAGGCTCACAAGATTTGACACAGAGATTTGGAGGGACTCACACACACACACACACACATGCGCAGACACACACACTGCATAGCTCGTTGCTCGAACCAATTGTACTCCTGGTACCCCTATCCTCCACCCCCCCCCACCCCTTTCTCACGTTCAAGGAAATGGGGAGTGATGGGACGAGAAAGAGTGCGTGTGCGTGCGTGTGCGGACAGGGGGTGGACAGGGGGGAGGGGGGGTAGTAAACAATTCCATGCAAATACAGAATGAACAATATGTGAGCTCTCTCCCGCCCTCTCTCATGTTTTTCTCTCCCTCCCTCTCTCTTTTGGAGCCAGGGCTGGCCTTTGCACACAGCAGAAAGAGGGAAAGGGATACTGAGTATCCTTTGAAGTCATACCAAAAGGTTGATCCCCCCAAAAAATAAAGGTTTTTCCTTTAAATCTGACACAGTTCAATTATTCATTCGCAGAAATATACTGGTGTGGTTTTTCCGTTTGCAGGTCCTCAACATATTAAATATGCACAGAAATACCCCTCCACTCACCATTTGAATTGCCTCTGTGTAGGAATGTGGATGTTTCTCTCTCTCTCTTCTCTCTCTCTCTTTCTGTTTTCTCTCTTATTTTTCCTCTTTCTCTGTCCCTGCCTCTCTCTGTCTGTCTTTCTGTTTCACTTTGTCTCTCCATTCTTCTCCATCTCTCTCTCTCTCTCTCTCTCTCTCTCTCTCTCTCTCTCTCTCTCTCTCTCTCTCTCTCTCTCTCTCTCTCTCTCTCCTGGTGGGGTCTGTTGTTGATAGTGGACAACTGCAATCGAAAAGGACGTCAAAGTACGTGAACCAGGTCACAAAAACATTTTCACGGGGGTCAATGACCTTCACACTTACTCATACCATGTATGCATTCTCAGATGTTTTGATGCAACCCTCAGAAGATGTCTTGGGAGATTAAAAAGTTCAACAATGTTTTCAACAACCAAGAGGTGAGCGAATGCACCACTGTCTAGAGACACATGAACACATTCAGTCTCGGAACCTTTGACCAGTTGTACCCCTGGTTGAAGTAAAATCAATGAGACATAATGCGTTATCTAATAAGACATAGGTTAAGGCTATTTATGGTAGTTAGTTTACGTATTAGTGCGTGTGTGTGTGTGTGCGTGTGTGTGTGAGTGTGTGTGTGTGTGCGTGTGTGAATTATGGTCGACTGGGGAGATTTGGGTAGCCTCGTGGTGAGTGGAGAGTGTGTTAACCTGGAAAGTGGAATGTATTAAAGCTGGTGTACTGAGACTGAAGATAAGCGGCGTAGAAGTTGATAGGTTACCCGCTCTGTTCCAACCAAGACTACTGCTCCTCCCACACACACACACACACAGACACACACACACACACACCCCAAACCCAGACGCAGCATGTTCTTCCTTCTCCTACACACAGTCACACTCAGAACAACTCAGAGCATGTAGGAGAAAAAGACTCTATCTGATTTGTTGGATACCGAAAGCACACACACACACGCACGCATAATCACACTTAGAACTGAAATGATGCAGTCTGTTTCCCTGGTCTTGAAGACATGAGAGAAACACCTGTCACTGTACCTGTGTTTTGCAAAATGAGAATGTGTGCCGGTGTGTGTGTTTGTGTGGAGATATGAGTGAGCGCTATTTAATTTTTTTTAAATTATGTGTGGGGAGAGTGTGTGGGTGGACACCTGCTCTCGAGTGTGTGGGTGTGCGTGTGTGTGTGTGTGTGTGTGTACGTACAGCTGTATAGATGTATTTCTTAGAGTGCATGCTGGTTGATGCATGTGTATGATTTTGTATGTTCATGTGTGTATGCTCTTGGACACTGGTTTGCTTGTTGGAACAGTTGAATCTGTTTTGACCTGGGTTGTGTGTGTGTGTGTGTGTGTTTGCATATGTTTGGGTAAAAAAACTGGAATCCTCAAGTAATTAATGGAACAATAATTTGATCAAACATAGAATGGCTCAATCACCAAGACTCCGTATTTGAACATATGCTAACACACATGGTGCAGCTGTCTGCTGGGTGGACGTGGACTTCAGTAATCAGAACACAGAATGTAGGACAGAAATGCCAGAATGATCCAAAGAGGGAGAGGCTGCACTTTTGAAAGATAAAGCATCTCTCATGCTGACATTACATTTCCTCCTTTCCTTGTAACTTTTTTCTTGTTCTTTCGTAGTTTCCACATCTCTCTCTTTCTCCACCGCCCCCCTCCCTCCACCACCTCCCTCATATCTCTCTCGGTTAACCCCTCTCTCCTCTCAGATGGCGGAGTGTTAGCTAATTGGCTGTCAGGTGCGGTAGCTGGAGAACGGGTGCCAGGGAACGATCGCCGCACATGTTAAACCAGACGGCGAGCTCACCCTGACTGTCATCCGTCTGTTCCTGCCCATGTGTGATGTCATTTCCTCTCATAGAACCAGACCCCAGCCCCTGTTCATTGCTCACTACCTCCTGTGTGGCGTCTCCAGTGTGTTTGGTAGGGGAGATCTCTGAGTGGTTATTTAGTGGAGTAAGCATAGAGCTAATTTATTTGCTGAGTAGAATAGTCTTGGGGGACTGCATTGTGATTGGCTGTTTAATAAGATAGGCTTGAGGGATTTCATTGTGAATGGATCATTCTAGCAGGATGATGGAGTGGCGGGCTTCATTTGAGTTGAGAATCACATCGATGTTGGTAATGAAGATGAAGATGGCAATAGCTGAAGTACGCACATGGAAGGATAGAACATACAATTAATGCACAAGTCAAGCCAAAAATGAAGCTGGCGATGCTAATGAAGCTAAAGCTAAAAATACTCTTGGGAATGCTTACCACAGCTAGCGTTAACCTCCAGGTGCACCTTGTTGACTCGTCTTCAGGGAAGGTCACACAGAACCTCCAGCAAAGTCTTAGCATCATGAGGGTGGCATCCAGGAGCCATTTTTGCATTAAAGAAATGAGTCATGTCACCAGTGAGGTTTGTCACGGCTACTTACACGTTGACACCCTCATTGTAATTCTCTGTCATACTCTATTGTAATGACAGCCTTGCCATATTATTCATAATTTACCAGTTAGCTGGAACGCTCTCTTGCCTCTGCATTCTAAACGCAACACATCCGTATTTGTTATTTTGTCAAATTAAATTGCTTTGGTCACTGCCTGTCTAAATGGTAATGCTAAAAATAATTCCCTCCTCTACCCTTCGTCTTTTCCATCTTGCACTTCCTCCCTCTCTCTTCCTCTCTTTCTCGCTCGCTTCTCTTTCTCTCCCTCAGTCGCCTAATGCTGTCGTTCTTGAAAGGCAGACCAATTGTGTCCATTCCCCAAATGAGGTTTTGTTTTGGGTGCAGGGAGGGGAAAAAGCAGACTGAGCAACCAAGCGTGAAAAAAAGACACAAATTGACTATGTGGCTTTTATTTGCTTTTCTTCTCCCCCCTTTCATTTTTGGGTCACAGCCATCAACACCCTCCTACACACAAACACACACCACCACCCCACTCCCTCACAAATCATCGTAGAAATGATGACGGCCAGCCAATTCTGAGTGAATCCATCATAAATCCATCCCAGCCATTTTAATAAATGATGTGCGGAAAGCTAGCCTTGTTGCTTTGAATCTTCCCAAGTGCACTTCACAGAGAGCGTGTGAACTACGACCTTTAGAAGTACACATCAATCACAGGTGTGGATTGATAACTTTTCTCTTACTGATGGTGCTGGCCGGCGAGAAGCCCTGGAGGGTATCGATCTTCCATGCATCGCAAACGTAAACAAACCTTGAGCGATGTGGATCCATTTCTTTTTGTACAGCACTGTAATTTTACGTGTCGATCTGTGCCACTCACAGAAACGTTCCCTTCAGGAGAGACTACACACTCACTTAAAGTTTTTATCTGACGGAGAAAATAAAACAAAAACATGACACCAAGATCACTTCCTCCTACCCAGAAGCCAGTGCGGGAGGTCAGGAAGTCAGTTACTAATACCTTTAGCTGGGTCTCGGTGGATGGCGCCTCGGCGGAAATTGACGAGTTGTCGTCTTAAAGGTCAAAACATATTGGATGAGAAGTAGCAAGAGCACAACAAACCCCTCACACACACACACACACACACACACACACACACACACACACACACACACACACACACAAGAGGACCTTCCAAGGTTGCATATTCATTGTTAGGCCAAAGCTACTTCTTCTTTGTGATGTTTTTGACGAATGAACCTGGGTTTAGCATGAATTAGCCTGGCTTAGATCCTGCTAACCACGATAAAGCCTCTGGTCTCCCTATTGAATGCCCTCATCCGCTCATGCATATTCAAACGCCTGCACTCATCCTATTGTTTTCTCGTCCGTATCTCCATCTCTGACACAGGAAGCTGACAGTGTACTATGGGAGCTGTGGCAAAAGGAAGCAGGGCATCGATGTGCGATCTGATTGGCCCTCCCCGAGTGACCTCCGGTTCAATAAGCGAATGGAACTCCATCTTACCTTTCGATCGGATTGTGTTTGAAATTCATTAGGTGCGTAACAGCCTGAGTGTGATTGTCTGGGTCAGACTGGGCCAGGAAGATGTGTTGTCTCAAGCAATATCCTGCAGAGGTGAATTTGGGTCCAATATGGCCAGCGTTCAAGAGGTCCTTTTCGATAAGTTTGTTTACGGGTGGAAGAATCAACAGTCTGGAATTCCTTAGTAGCCAGCATTCCATGAGTAAGTGCTAGTCACTGGAGCATGTGTGTGCGTGTTTCTGTGTTAGAAAGAGTGTGTGTGTGTGTGCGTCTGGCTGATTTAGCTGGGTTGTAGCAGCAAGCTCTTGGGCCATGTCAGTGAGACAGAGAGAATAGAGAGTGACAGATGTAGCCTTTCTGCTCTCTCTCACTAATGTGGTTATTTTTCCACTGCCTGGCTCAGTGATCCTACTGGCCACACACACACACACCCACACACACACACACACACACACATACTGAAGGATTCATTATACATGACAGAGAAGAGAAAGGGGTTTAACTCTAACTCTCCAGTACTAGAGCGTTGGATACAAGGTGTGGGCTATAATATAGGGTGGTTTGGCAGTGTGTGTGTGTGTGTGGTCTAGCGGTGCCCTTAGCCCAGGCTGGCATGTGGGTGACAGAAGGCCACCATGTCTTTAAGCTTTCCCCCTTTCTGGCGCTCCCCATCTCTCCCTCTTTTTCCATCCTGCTAGTATCCCTACCTCTCACCCTCCCAGCCCAACTGAGTCCTCTCACCCTCCCAGCCCAACTCTGTCCTTTTACCCCCCACGGCCAACAGCCATATGTTCTGCCCTAAAGCCAGGGCTGTTGCCAAGATCTGAGAGTATGTGTGTGTTTGTGTTATTTTGAAAGAGAGACAGAGAGAGAAAGAAAGATGGAGAGACAAAGAACACGAGTGCAACCGTATTAAGAAAAAATGAATTCTCCCAATTCACGAGATCCGATCATAAAACTGTTTCGACCCCAGTAATTCCCATTGCCTTCAAAACTGCTTGTCATTCCTAAGAGCCCCCTTCACAACCCCCCATTCCTCGTCGCCAAGCCTGCGTCTTGAATAGTTTTCTCTTGATCATTTTCACCTCATCGCACGCCCTCTCGACCCCCCGACTGTGGGAGAGAGTGATGCTGTCAGAGGCAATGAGTGTTCCGGAAACACCAGAATACCCAACAACCCCCCCTGTGTTTACCTAGTAGCTGTTGACAGATAAGGGCCACGTCAAGAAGAGACAGGGCTCTCAAGGTGGGTTAAATGGACCGCGCCTTAACGGGGTTCGAGCGTGGGGTGCGAGGGTGTTTGTGTGTGTTTGTGTGTTTGTGTGTTTGTGTGTGTGTGTGTGTTTGCGTGTGCGTGTGCGCATATGCCTCTTTGTATCAATGGATGTCATATATTATCATATACTTGTGTGCTTGTGTAATCGTTTGTGTGTGTTAAAAAGAGATAAAGCGTGTGTTTGGCCAAACATGGGAGTGTGTGTGTGGTGGGGGGGTGGGGAGGGGGGGCGGCTCCACTCATGCGATGGAAGGAAGATGGAGGGGATTTAAAGGTGTGGTAATTCTTTTGACAGAGATCCAGGGTGTCGTGGCGAGAAAGGGCCTTGGGCCAAATGAAATTTATTTAGGTATGAATGATACACTGTGTGTGCGTGCGTCTGTGTGTATGTGTGTGTGTGTGCATGCAGGAATGCATGCGAGCTTAAGTGCTTCTTTGTATGTGTGTGTGTATTTGAATGATGCCCATAGTGATACACCGTTACCTTCTGCTTGCGTGTGGATCAGAGTATGGGCAACAACACCATCTGACACACACACACACGTGCAGAAATATAAACCACAGACCTAACCTTAGCCAGACTTTTCATGAGCTCATTGGTAAAATACTCCCAAACACAGCAAACAAAAAGCATTTAGTCCACCATATTATGTAATCAGCGTTGTGTGTTCATTTAGCAGATGCGTTCATCCAAAGCAACATACATGGAGGGATTTGAATATGCAGCCTCTTTATCTAAAGACAAATGCTCTACCACTGAGCTACACAGTAGCATCAAATAGAGAAAACATACATTCAAGCAATGCACAGGCAGAAATAACCATCTGGCCAAGACAACCTCTGACCGAACCACCTCCACAACAGATACACACCTACTGCCTGCTGCCATCTTTGAAAAGGTTAGTAGTCGCCCGTGTGTGAGGGGGGGGGGGGGTAATGCTGTCTGTTCAGAAGACACCATGACACCGTTTCCCCTGTTCCACGCATGACAAGGAGAAGTGCTTGTTCCTGTTCTCTTTCTCTACTCACACCGATGGAGATGCTGGGTGAAGGGTGTGAAGGGTGGGGGCTGGTGGGGTATTAAGAAGGATATCTGGAGGTAACCTGTAATGATGCGCTCTTCACCACCGGAGCGATGCTAACAGAGAGAGAAAAAGACGACTAAGAAGAAGAGACTGGGGGATGATGACATTTAAGAACTTTTTTGGTCCTTGATTGGGGGATAAAAAAACGGAGGGGGGGAGTGCTTTTTTGACATCAGAGAGGCGAGAGAGAGAGAAAGAAAAGAAAAGAGATTTCACATCTTTTACGCACGCCTGCCTCTTCAGAATCCAGGCCTTTTAAGTCGTCTTCCCCCCTCTCAAACCCACTCTTGTCACGGACGACGTGACTCGTTTCATCTCCAACGCCGTCGTCAGAAGTCGCAAAACCGGGCGCGCCATTATGCGTTTGATTTACTCTCCTCTCGTCTTCCATGTCTCTCTCTCTTTCTATCTCTCACTCTCTCTTTCTCTCTCTCTTTCTCTCTCTCTCCCTGCTTAAAGAGCGGTTTCTCATGTCATCATCGGTTCTGGTCCCGGTGACACTTTCCTCATTAAGGGGAGCGTAATGTCACAGAAGGATGGGGGACGTGGGGGGTTTACTTAAGGGACATGTTATGCAAGTTAATTATCCCGTTTTAGACCTGTCTCGCTAACTTTGTGAGCGGTTTGGCCAGTCAAATTGCTGTAAAGTGCTGTAAAGTTGGGTGGGGAGGGGGCTGCACAGTACTTATATGTACATGCATACATAAAGAAATATAGATAAAACTTTTAAGCCCAGGTTCCCAGATATGGATTGAGCCTAGTCCTAGACCAAAATCTTCTTCAATGGAGCTCTTCATTAATTTTAATCCCTGTCTGGGAAACTGGGCCCCCTGTGTTTGGCATCAGAACAAAACGGTCCATCTGAATCAGTCTGTTCCCTCTTTAGATCCCCCTCGCAATAGTAGTGCTACTCCACAATCTACTCTCCATCTCCTCTCTCTCTCTCTCTCTCTCTCTCTCTCTCTCTCTCTCTCTCTCTCTCTCTCTCACACCATCTCCCTCCATCTTTGACTACCTCACTCATTACTCTTTCCATCCCGATGCTCCCAGTCCCCCCCGCCGTCCTCTCTCTCTCTCTCTCTCTCTCTCTCTCTCTCTCTCTCTCTCTCTCTCTCTCTCCGTGTCAACCCTCCTCTCTCTCCCTCTCGTTTGTGAGGGGATGACTCGAGGTAGAAGCCCAGAGACCGTGCAGATCTTAAAAGCTGTAAATTGATACTTAACTCAGAAATCTTTAAAGGCTCAGTCAGATGAATATTTCATCTCAACCACCCAGAGTCTGAAGTCCTCTTCGCTCTCCTTGCTCTTTCCCCTGATGAGGCTTGCACACACACCAACATGTACAGCGACACACACACACACACCATTACAACCCCCCGCCCTCAACCCACACACAAGCAGGGAGGCCCATGCTGCTAGCTTTCCTTCTAACACACACACATGCACCCAAACACACACACACAAACCTGCACACACTAGCACAAACACACACACACAAACACACACCTCTTATTCTATAGCCAGCACAGGATAACATTCATTGTGGTTTTAATTGGTCTTCCATATCACTCTATAGTCAAGCGGGGCAACGGCAGAAAGGGATTAATTGGCTATTGTTCTGGAAAGTGTAAGAGGAATTATATAGAACAGTGTGCAGAAAAGGACAGTAGAAACGTCTGTCCCTGACCCTTACAGGGAACAGCCATGCAGGGCAAATACATTATACTGTAAAACTTGATGAGTATATCTTCCAGACGTTTTCTTTTTTTACAGCTTCTGCTCTAGGAATGAGGGACGAGATCCCTCCCAGTATAAGAGGTTGCAGTGGTCATAATGCTCAACATGTGTGGCACACGGAACACACAAATTCTCAGACTAAAACTTTCTAGACTTACACTGATATTTCAATACGTTCAATATCAACCCAAGGAAGGCTAAATGAGAGCAGATTTTTTTCTAAACTCTCCTCATCGTTGGACTGAAAGGAAGGGGAGGGAGAAAGGAATGGAGGATGGAGAGAGGGAAGGAGAGTGGGGAGGAGGGAGGTAGGCAGAGGGGAAAACTATGCAATCATTCCACTGTGTGAACTTGGCCAGAGAAGAACTGATTTCACGGCCAGAGAGACACAGCTATAACAGGAGAGAGGGAGGGGACGAAAGAGAGAAAGACAGAGAGAGATAGACAGAAAGTGAGAGAGAGAGTGAGAAAGAGATAGGGAGGGAAGAAGAGAGTTCTGGAAGATGCCAGCTGGTTTAGAAACACACCCATGCATCTCATCCCAACATTCTCCATTACCACCTCTCTCCATCCCTCCTGCCTGCTTCCCCTCGTCCCTCTCTCTCTCTCTCTCTCTCCCTCTCTCTCCCTGTCTCTCTCTCTCCCAGTCATCACTCTCTCTCGCCTTCTCTGTTGCCATTCCTCATTCTCTCTCCTCTTTTCCTCCCTTTCCCCTTTTCTCTTTCTCTCTGCTGGTGAGTTGACAGGAGTCCAAGCAGCTTCCTCCTGCATATCTCTGTGTGACTGCTACAGCAGGGTGTGAGTGAGTGTTAAAGCCACCGCAAACCAATGTCTGCCTGTCAGTTGCAAGCAGACTCCAACTCTGACCAGCAATTTCTTCTCTGTAAATAATAATGCAAACAATCAATTAATTTGTTCAATTCATAGTATTTTTGTATTATTACAAAATAGATTAAATTACTAAATTTGATGTAATCTGGGTTCACTTTAAAACTTGTTGCTGTTGTTCCCAAAACTCAATGCTTAAAATGATCTTCACAGGAAATGGTTTGCAACATTCAATATAAAAAGTGTTTACCCAAAGATGTGGCACAAAATCATACAGGGCAAGAAATTACATGGAGAATCTGCGTATTGCTTTTCAAGGAAGTGAGGCATCCTCATGAATTGATGATCATCTAAAATTCAAAGATTGACCCAGTGTCAATTTGAGGAGGTAGCTTGGAAACGGAGAGATATTAGCCCGGCAAGTCTGTAGCGCTTCCGGAAAGTACCTCATCAAATATTGATCTCTCTGTTGGGAATACTCCAGCAATACTTCCAACTAATCTGTGAAATTAAACAGTGCAGTTAAGATAAGTGCAGTTAAGATAACTAATTGTAACAACCAGACAGATAGACATACAAGGTGTTAGACATCAAAAGAAGTTACAGTGTGAGTAATGCATTGGCCTAATTATGGTTGCAGGTTTGGTTAGTTTTTATCAATTTCTTCTAAGTTTGTTTTTGAACACTGAAATACTGGCGTCCTCCCTTACATCAGTAGGGAGGGTATTCCAGTAATCACAGGCGCGAACTGAGAAGACAGTCTGTCCAAACGTACTGTGTCTATACTGTATAGCACAGTCTCCCCTGGTAACTGCCCTAGTTGCCAAGCCATTGCCATCCTTTAGCTTTATTAACTCAACGGAGGATGTGCCAGCCCATGTAATATTTAAAAAAATTACACAGGCATCCAAAAACTGTAAGAAACTGGCAAGTTTACATATATCTTATACAGTTTATAAGATATACTTTGTTGTTATATGGCAGTGGTGATGGCTGATAGGTTTCTGGTCTAGAGTTTTTAAGGTCTGCTTGTAGGGCAACACCCCCCCTGAGCTTTAAACCCCACGCCCCCACCCCCCCAAACGTGATGGGAGGGTGAGGGGGGAGATGGCGGCGGGGGTCGCTGTTCCCTGACTCACTCAGGCCTCCCAGCCCTCACTCAAAGCCGTCAACATCGTCCAACCAATCAGCTGCCAGGGACAGGTCTGAGTCATGGCGGCCACTGGTGACCATTGACAAGACCGGACAGGTGTGAGTCACGTTCATCAGAGGAAGAGTGCTCACTGTCTGGGGGGGGGGGGGCATTAGGGGGGGCAATTCAAGGACAAAGCTTCAATGACTCGAAACGACTCTGAAAATCACAAGAATTATCCCTTCAAATGCAAAACAGCCTTGCGTCAAGGGCTTGATTCCTGTGATTGAATACATCGAAATATCATGATAAAGGTTTCGAGCCAACTGCCACTTGGGTCTGTTTTTTGAATGTTTCATCTCATTCAGAAATACCACTGAAATCTGAAGTATTTTGTGGATTGAGTTCTTGGAAAACTGTAACGTATTACTCAAAGAAATCCCTGCCAAAGAAATGTGGTTGATATAAATTGTTGAATAACTTTTTTAAACCAACAAAGGCTTATCATTCACACAGAGAGACATGTAACATTTCTCACTCTCACAGAATGCACTTTGTAAAAGAATGTAATAGGCATCAAGTTAATATGGCAGAAGCTGCATGGCAGCATGGCACTGTGCTGTGGAAGTCTACTTTTGATACAACTGTAAGTCATAAAGGTTATTCATTACTGAACGTGTTACTGTAATTTATCTGTCTCCATCTCTCTCTTTAGGTATCTAATTTTTCTCTCTCTCTCGTTTCTCTTCATGTGTATATTCTCTCCTATTCTCTCTCTCTCGCTGTCTCTTTTTCTCTCTCTTTTTCTGTATCTCTCTTTCTGTCTCTCTCTCTCTAAGCAGCAGGCATAGTGCTGTTGTGAATATGTTTTCAGCTAATGCTTCAGATAAGTTATTGTAATGTTTTATTCAACAAGGCGCACACACATGTAGCTTGAAGACGTCTACAGGTCTATAGCACTCTAAATAGGGCACATTTCAAACATCAAATGAATATTGTGAGTTATCTTTTCTTCCGGTGAATTAGTTCAAATATTAATTATTTATTGTCCAAATGTTAATGAGTATTCTGCAAAACTCTACTGTGGTGCAAAGCCATGGAGCCAGACAGCTAAAACTATTTTTTATTGACCTGACTTGTCACATCTTGGAACAAGCACAATGTGTATTCTCACTCAAGGTGAACAAGGTATTCAACCAAACATACCACATAGAAAAACATATAGAAAACAATAATCTTGTTTTGAAGGCAAACTTGAATCACCGCTACATTTGCCGTCTCTGAAATAAAAAGTGGATTGTTGTTAGGATGGAATGTTCTTGGTAGTTTTCTGAATTCTACAGTGACAACCGAAGCTTATCTTCAGATTTGTACAGCTCTAAGTGTATTGTGGTTGTGACCCTGTCGGTGTGTGTGTGTGTGTGTGTGTAGGTGCGGGTGTGAGTTTGCCCCACAGTGGGAGTTTGTGTATGTGTCTTTCAACAGTAAGCTTGTGTGGTAACACTTTAGAATAATGGTCCGTTGTTAATGAGTAGCTATGCAGGAAGTAATATGTAGTTCTACATTAACACTGAATTTAATACTATTAACTAATATGGAACCAAGATTAATTAAGCAGTAAGTAATAGCGAATTTAGTACAAAGGTAGTTCCTTGGTAGGTATTTGATTATTACTAAATAAATATATCCTCATTGAGAACTACTTGTGAACTATGACCAATTAAGAAAGAATAACCACTGAATTACTAATCACAAAAGTAACGTCTACAAAGTGAACAATTGTTTTTTTTTTTACTCTTAACAGGGTCATAACATTTCAAAAGCTTGTGCCTGAAATGAGTTCTTTGTGGAAACCAGTTTATGAATATTAACGTTATAACACGTCCCTGTATGATTATGGGACAGGTCCCCCCAATATTTGATCAGACTGTATGATTATGGGACACGTCCTCCCCAATATTTGATCATACTGTATGATTATGCGGGCAATTTCGATGTGTGTCTGCTGTTAGGTCTTTTTTTTATTTATTTTTTTATTTCTGCAGCTCAGAAAATATCAAATCACGGCCGGTCCGTTTTCCAAATCCAGTCGACTTGGCTTACCAAAACCTATTTGTCCTGAATCCATGTCATGTTTTCCCCTAAACCTATACTGGTGCAACGTCAACGAGTGAGTTTGGAGCGCGAAATCATGTGGCAGTGGCACATTTTTATGGATTGTAAATATCCAGTATTTGGCTAACATACAACAACAACGACTAGGTGAATTTCACTAGAATTTGGAATTGTAGAATTAGTGCAAATTTGGAATTGTAGAATTAGTGCAAATTTGGAATTGTAGAATTAGTGCAAATTTCGATTGCAATACTATACAGTTTGTATGAGGGACTTTTTACAAGCTACCGACAGCTATAGTCTGGCTTTACAGCTAGCAACAACTGTAGCTAGCGTTTTGGGCCATGTTCCTGTTCTCTGAATTGGGTTATCTAGCAAGTTATTTTACAGTCCTGCCATTTGTTCTTTCTTCCTTAATCATTTTTATTCCTTTGGGAGCGTTGCTGTTGTAGTGGATAGGCCTATACGTTGATTTGGGTTAGGGTTAGCCATGTACTTACTTATTACTTATCTAGCCATTATGTTTGACTCAGTTTATCATCACATTTTGTTGAGTGTGTTGAATGTTTCATTCCAAAATACAGAATTTTTGTTTAAATGCTAGGTTTCATCATTGTGCAAAACGAATAAAAGAAAATAATGTTTAATTCAGACATATTTTACAAAATGCTTTATTATTGCATGCCCATGTGCATTTTTGCATTATGTAGGATTGTCTTTTACGACTTCATGGAAATCTTCCAGTGGATATAATTAAAAGAAATGTTATCCAATCACTGCAGTTGTTTTATGTTGTATATCTTGTGAGGTGACATGTTAGTGAGGTGTTAACATGTTTTTCACTTTGAAATAATGGTCCAGATTACAGTTACTGCGGGATGATAAGGTAACTCTTGAGTAATTAGTGAAGAGTTAACATGTTTGTCACTTTAAAATAATGGTCCACATCACAAGTAGTTACTGCAGGATTACAAGGTAACGCTTGAGTAATTAGTGAGGAGTTAACATGTTTGTCACTTTAAAATAATGGTCCACATCACAAGTAGTTCCTGCAGGATGACTATGTAACACTTGAGTAATTAGTGAGGAATTAACATGTTTGTCACTTTAAAATAATGGTCCACATCAGAGCCATAGAAAAAGAGAGTTGCGACACTTCCATAGACTCCCATTGTTATCGAGGAATGCGGAAGTTAAGCGTGTCTCATGCAACCTATAGTTCCAAACATTGTATTTTCCACCGTTGAACCCCATTCATTTTCAGTGTCTACGAAGTAAGTTAGCTTGTAAATTGATGAAAATCATGCATTTTTTCATATTTCAACCACCACATATCAATTGTTATGAGTAGTATTTCATATGGCCAACTTAAGATAAACATTTTCGTAAGATTATAGCTTGTTAGATTCTAAATGCAGTTAGAGCTGTTAGAGCCATATATGGCTTATGGGGTCCGAAGCAAGTGAGCTGGTAAATTGATGAAAATCCTGCATTTTTTCATATTTCAACCACCACATATCAATTGTTATTAGTAGCATTTCATATAGCCAGCTGTAGAGAAAATGTATTGTAAGATTATGGCTTGTTAGATTATAGCTTGTTAGATTCTAAATGCAGTTTGCGCTAGACTATAGTAGAGCTATGCAACACTTTTACTGTAGCTAGCTAAAGAGCATGTGCATCAACCAGAAGTTCGTTGGTTTATAGTCTGTCAAATTAGTTCTAGTTATTGGTGTTCTTTGGCATACACAGTTTACAGAATCTGCTCTTATTAGCCTATAGTACATCTGATTATAGCTAGCAACAATGAATTGCAGATTAAAGCCTTGGGTCCCCTATCGTCCAGCAACGCTCGGCAGGAATTTCAGTCCACTCAATAGCTAGCTAGTTAGTTAGCTCAACAAGATGCATCTACTACTGCGGTCTAAGTTTTGTGAAAAGCAGACATTAAGATCACCTGCTCACTACAAACAAAAGGAGTGGAAGAACACTGGACATATTGTACAATAAAAATTTTTATTGAATTGCAGTTGGTTGCCTTGTATATTCTGTTCAATTTTTTTCTATTGAACAGTTGCCGGTGATCATGGTTAGATTCAACTTGCATCAAGTACAAACGTGTTGTTAATGTGGTAAATTGTAAGTGGGCTGATGAAGAAAAAAAAAGTTGAACAAATCCCATTTACAGTACCAGTACAGTACTTCAACAGTCGAAGGTTAAACGTTAAGTGGAACAATATAGGCTAGCATAGCCATTTCCAGCTCTGCTTCACAATATTGCGTTATGCATTATAAGTTAATGTTATACATACATGTTAATAAAGTAGCATACATACATGATACAACACACCAGTAACCAATTGATATTGTGTTAATATACCGAAAATATCCGTGAATCGAGATGATGCTGCTGTCGGTCCCGCCAAAAACCATTTAAACAGGTTGACAGCAGTGGGTTTTCATTTAACTACAGCGAGCTACCGGAACCACGTGACAAAAAAGCTCTAGCTTTTTTCCTGCGTTTCACTGGCAGTGAGTGTTCACAATGTTGTAGTTCACTCCATTGTTCACCAAAAACGTCAGCGAGGACCCCCTAATGTAGATAAGAGTCAGCTGAAGATAGCCAGAATATCGGATTTCTTCAACTGAGCCTGTTTCATTCGTAATTTGCCTGAGAAAGCGACTTCCGTTGGCCAGCTCCATTGAAAACCATTCAAAAAAGTTGACAGCAGTGGGGCTTTTTGGAACTACAGCGAGCTACATGAACCACGTGATCACGTGTCGGCGAGATCAAAGCGTGTCGCAACTCTCTTTTTCTATGGCTCTGGTCCACATCACAAGTAGTTCCTGCAGGATAACAAGGTAACGCTTGAATAATTAGTGAGGAGTTAACATGTTTTTCACTTTAAAATAATGGTCCACATCACAAGTAGTTCCTGCAGGATGACAAGGTAACGCTTGAGTAATTAGCGAAGAGTTGTACTGGTTTTCACAAGTAATAGACCTATAATGAGTTTATTTTATATTTGACACATACGGTACAGGCATGCATTTCTGTGAGGCACTAGTGATATTCTAACAAACATTGTAATCTGGAAGATTTGATTTTGCGCTTATCGCAACATAAATGCAGGATGCAAATTGTTTTTGAAAAGAGAACATCAATGTTTATATTCATATCCTAAAGAGAAGTCCTCCTCAGGCGGCTACTGTAACATAAAGGTAGGTCTTTGGAGTCTGAGACATTGAACTGACACTCAAGAGCTCATAATAGTAAACTAATACAAACATGAGAGTGTCAGCATCACTTCCTAATTATTATTATTTTTTAACAAATTATCATTATTTGTATTATGCCATGTTTAAGTTTGAAATAAACAGAGAACATTTGTCCATCCTTTGGTAAGAGTAGGCAAAATCTCAACCTGTAGTTAACGTATTTGGGGGAATATAATATTCATAAACTGGTTTCCACAAAGAACCCATTTGAGGCACAAGCTTCTGAAAAGTTATGACCATGTTATGAACAACCAAATTGTTCACTTTTTAGACATGTTACTTTTGTGATTAGTAATTAATTGGTTATTCTTTCTTATTTGGTCATAGTTCACAAGTAGTTCTCAAAAGGATACATTTATTTAGTAATAACTAAATACCTACCAAGGAACTACCTTTGTTGTAAATTAGCTATTACTTACTGCTTAGTTAATCTGGTTCCATATTAGTTAATAGTATTAAATTCGGTGTTAATGTAGAACTACCTATTACTTCCTGCATAGCTACTTGTTAACAACGGACCATTATTCTAAAGTGTTACCGCTTGTGTGTTTGGGTGTGTAGAGGAATTTGCGCATGTCTGTGTGTATGTCAACTGTGTCATTATTAGCTTGAGCACAGGTCCTATCCGTTGCCACAGTTACTTGTGTTTGCTGGTGTGGTGTCCTGCAGCATAGAAACATCAGTTACAACCAACACAGTGTGTGTGGGGTGGGTGGGGGGTGCTGCACACTGAGGATTAAGCAGTCTGTATAAACGCCTACATCGTCTTTTCTCACACATACACATAAACACACGTAAAGAAATTAGCTTTCCGCATAAGCACATTAACGTACATTCTT